>NC_073624.1:28757500-28850000 GCF_029407905.1 Bubalus kerabau
TCACTCATTATTCATGGTAGTTATACATCTACTCTGGAGGCAATGGGATATACATATTAACAAGACTGACAGCATTACAGAGATATTTTCCAATAGTCGCTTTTGCAGTTACTGAATCTTTACCATGTGCCAGGCACTGTGTTAAAGGCTTACACACTTCATTATCTAATCCTTTGATAAGTCTAAAAAAAGGTACTATTCCTTGGTAGGTAGATTAGGAACAGAAGCTTAAAGAGGTTGCCCAAGGTCAGACTGCTGTAGGGTGGTACTTTGCTGAGCTGGTATTGATTCCCTTGCTCCCTTTTCCCCCTTTCTATCTGCAGGGTTCCTAGGTCTTCATAGTAGCTGCTGCTGCTACTGCTAAGTCGCTTCAGTCGTATCCGACTCTGTGTGACCCCATAGACGGCAGCCCACCAGGCTCTCCGTCCCTGGGATTCTCCAGGTAAGAACACTGGAGTGGGTTGCCATTTCCTTCTCCAATGCATGAAAGGGAAAAGTGAAAGTGAAGTCGCTCAGTCGTGTCCGACTCCTAGTGACCCCATGGACTGCAGCCTACCAGGCCCCTCCGTCCATGGGATTTTCCAGGCAAGAGTACTGGAGTGGGTTGCCATTGCCTTCCAGCCTCTAATTCAAACAAACCTTCAACGTTCAAGGAGTCGTTTTGAATTGCTCTGTGATCTTTCCTCAAGTGTTGATCAGTTTGACAAGCATTAAATGAATAATTACTGTGTGCTAAATGCAGTGAAAAAAGCTTGTGAAGCTAATAAATATTCCAGGTTTCTAAGGACCCACGTTCTAGTAAGAGCAGAGCTCAACAGTGGCTATAAATATATAAGATATTAATATACAAATAATGCATCTCCAGGGATGAGATGGACAAGAATTCAAAGGGAGAAAAGGTGGTGTTTGACCTGAATTTTGAAGGATAACTTCCTTAGTTTGCCAGTTCCCCAAGGCTGACCAGGCTCTGGACCAAGCATACTGGTTTCTGAGAACTTCTGGTTGGGCAACCTGACCAGAGTTAGAAGTTCTTATGGAGAAGTGATCAGAATATAAGGTGAGAAAATGAGTGGGAGCGAGATCGTGAAAGGTGATCTTGAATGCTACAGTACAGATTGACTTACACCTTGAAAGAAGTGGGGAGTCACAAAAATTTTTTGTGTGAAGAGTCTCTTGATGGGACATTTTTTGAGGAGGGGAGAATAAAGAGAGAGTGAAACAAAAAGCAAACTAAGAGATAAAATAGAGAGGCTGAAATAGAAAGTTCACAGAGGGAGTGTTTAGAAGATACAGTTAATACAACATGCTGGCTGATGGACTGGAGAGAAATTCAGAACAATGTTGAGTTTTCTACTTTGGGGGATTGGCAGGATGGCAGAGGGAGACAAGAGATACATGAGGAGAAGTCATTTGGGGCCAGGATGTTATTTTTGTGTATTTAAAAGTGAAAATTCTTCCAAGTATGAAAGAATTTGGTGGTTTCTGAACAAATAGGGTAAAAGAGAGCAGTGGTATAAGGGAGCAAAACTACTTTTATTACAGTAATGCATAATTTGGACAACATGGCTTAATATAAGAGCCAAAAGAAACTGCTAATGAACCTACAGTTAGGGAGATATATCTAATGGTCAAGGCAGCTTTGTCAGGGTGGACCCATGTGGGAAGTCTGTTTAGAAATGAGTAACAGTTTGGATGACTGGAAGTTGAAAACAGAAGAGCAGGTTGTCCATTGGATCAAGGTTTCCAAAGATGAGGGGAGTGATGTCTATAGCGTAGGTGATGGGATTAGCTTTGTAGATTAAGTCAGCAGATCATGGCATAGACATTGGTTAAAGTACCTACCTTGTCCCAGGCACTAAGCTAGGTTATGGGGATACAGATGGGACCCAGAGAGACATGGCCTTTGCCTTCATGGAGCAGCACAATATGGGATGTAGACAAAACTTTTAACACATGGTGTTGAGTGCTATGAGGAGAGAAACAAAGGGCTAAAATGGAAAATAACTGGGTAGGGTATGGATAGGGAAGGCAGTGACTGAGTCATCAGGGAAAACCTGTCTCTGAGAAGATGATATTTTAAGCTCAGATATGACGGACAGAAAGAATAAGTAATGTATGTGAAGAGCAGGGAGAGCCATGCTAGAAAAAATACATTATGTTGAGAGTTTAGCTAAGCTATTGGTCTTCCCAGGTGACTTAGCAATAAAGAACCTGCCTGCCAATGCAGAAGACGCAAGAGACGTGGGTTTGATCCCTGGGTGGGGAAGATCCCCTGGTGAAGCGAATGGCAACCAACTCTAGAATACTTGCCTGAAAAATTCCATGGACAGAGAACTCTGGTGGGCTATAGTCCCTGAGGTTGCAAAGGGTTGGATGTGACTGAGCATGTACTTCTTGGATTCCATGGTACTGTTACCTTGGTATCTGTTTTGTTCGGTCAAGTGGCCTTCAGAAACTTTAAACTGACACCAGTCCCCTCATGCAAGCACATGCCCTAGATAACAGCCAGGGTTGCAAGAAAATGAAAGTTTCTGATATGACTTCACCAACAGTCTTTGAGATCAGCAGTCTCCCCCACCACCCAGGACCTTTCCTTGTGTGACTTATGGATAAGATCCCCGTGGAGCTTACCAAATCCACTCTTTTGGCTTCAACTGAATAATTCAGCCTTAGCTAGTGAAGCCCCAAACACTCCGTTCACAGACCCTAACAAAGCATGTGCCCCATGTCCTATTGCTCTCATGGTCTGCACTCTGCCTTGACCTCCCCATGTGACCCCTTAAGTAGGCTATGTACCTCCCCCAGGACCTATGAGTAGGAAACTTCTCTATTTCACTTTCTCTTGTGGTTTATTGTTGAACAAGACATCATCTGGCAGATTGTGCTCCCCTTAACAAATACTAATTTAACAAAGTCATAACACATTCCTTAACATTTGCAAAGCTTCTGTGGTAGAAACTGGACACCAGACATGGAACAATGGACTGCCAGCAACTGGAAAACTCGGCAGTGATCACAGGACTGAAAAAGGTCAGGTTTCATTCCAATCCCAAAGAAAGGCAATGCCAAACAATGTTCAAACTACTGCACAATTGCACTCACCTCACACGCTAGCAAAGTAATGCTCAAAATTCTCCAAGCAAGGCTTCAATAGTACATGAACTGAGAAATTCCAGATGTTCAAGCTGGATTTAGAAAAGGCAGAGGAACCAGAGATCAAATTGCTAACATCTGTTGGATCATAGAAAAAACAAGAGAGTTCCAGAAAAAAAAATCTACTTCTGCTTTATTGGCTACGCCAAAGCCTTTGACTGTGTGGATCACAACAAACTGTGGAAAATTCTTAAAGAGATGGGAATATCAGGCCACCTTACCTGTCTCCTGAGAAATCTGTATGCAGGTCAAGAAGCAACAATTAGAACTGGACACGATACAACAGACCGGTTCCAAATTGGGAAAGGAGTATGTCAAGGTTGTATATTGTCACCCTACTTATTTAACTTATATACAGAGTACATAATGCAAAATGTCAGACTGGATGAAGCAAAAGCTGGAATCAAGATTGCTGGGAGAAATATCAACAACCTCAGATATGCAGATGACAACACCCTCATGGCAGAAAGCACAGAGGAACTAAAGAGCCTCTTGATGAAAGTGAAAAGCAGAGGGAAAAAGATGACTTAAAATTCAACATTCAAAAAACAAAGATCATGGCATCTGGTCCCATCACTTCATGGCAAATAGATGGGGAAACAATGACGAGACTATTTTCTTGGGCTCCAAAATCATTGCAGATGGTGACTGCAGCCATGAAATTAAAAGGTGCTTTCCCCTTGGCAGAAAAGCTATGACCAACTTAGACAGCATATTAAAAAGCAGAGACATTATTTTGCCAGCAAATGTCTGTCTAGTCAAAGCTATGGTTTTTCCAATAGTCATGTATGAAAGTGAGAGTTGGAGCATAAAGAAAGTTTAGCACCGAAGAATTGATGCTTTTGAACTGTGGTGTTGGAGAAGACTTTTGAGAGTTCCTTGGACTGCAAGGAGATCAAGATGGTCAATGCTAAAGGAAATCAGTCCTGAATATTCATTAGAAGGACTGATGCTGAAGCTGAAGGTCCAATACTTCAGTCACCTGATGTGAAGAATTGACTCACTGGAAAAGACCCTGAAAAGAAAGGAAAAAGACTGGAAAAGACTGAAAGTCTGGGAAAGACTGAAGGCAGGAGAAGGGGATGACAGAGGATGAGATGGTTGGATGGCATCAGTGGCTCAATGGACATGAGTTTGAGCAAGCTCCGGGAGTTGGTGATGGACAGGGAAGCCTGGCATGCTGCAGTCCATGGGGTTGCAAGGAGTTGGACACTGAACTGACTGACTGACTGGTAGAAAAGACCCCGGTAAGTTAGAGGAACTGAAAAGAGGTAAGCAAGTGTCTGATCACACAGGACTTTATAAGTCATTGTGATGAAGTTTGATTTTATCAACAGACAGCCACTGAAAGATGGCATAATCATATCTATTTCAGTATCATTCTTGTTGTCATATGGAGAAGGAAGTAAATGGCATTATAGTAAAAACAGCAAAATTAGGTAGATCATTGTCAGTAGTGTATTCTAGGTAAGAGATGGAATGCCCTGAGTCTGGTCATCGTGGAGACAGAAAAATGGATGGGATCAGCACATGTGGGGCTTGCTGATGGATTGATATAGAGTGAGGGTAAGAAAGGAACTAAATCTGATTCCTGGGTTTGGTGCCATTGAGTGAGGTGATCTTAAAGATGAGGACACAAGGAAGTAGAAATGCAAGACAGAGTGTAGACAGTGAGTTTGGAGATGCAATTTTGGGATTGATTAGTCTGTAAGTGGTATTCAAATCTCTGTGACTATGTGAGTAAGAGGCAGAACAGTGTTGCAAATAAAGAGAAAGAAAAGGAGTTAGTTTGGCTATCCATATAGATGGGCTTCCCTGGTGGCTCAACAGTAAAAAAATCCAACTTCCAATGTAGGAGACCCAGGTTTGATCCCTGGATCAGAAAGATCCAGTGGAGAACAGAATGGCTACTCACTCCAGTATTCTTGCCTGAAGAATTCCATGGACAGAGGAGCCTGGCTGGCTGGCTACAGGTCATGGGGTCGCAGAGTCAGATGCAACTGAGCAAGTACCACACACATACACACACATACACGTCCATATAAATAAGTTTCCAGGAAAGGTAAGAACTTGAAGGGGCCTCTAGTTAATAATAATAATAATAATAATATATATATATATATGTATTTCATTCTGGTGAATGGAAACTAAAGGCTCGTTTTGCTGAGGATGTTGGGTATGGGGTAAAGCTTGTAAACAGTAGCAAAATGCATAAATAAATCTTTAAGAGAGACAGAGATAATCATGAAAGTATAAAAGTATTGGCAAGCCAGTGCGTTGGGAGGCCACGGATTTAGGGGTTTATCACAGCATTAGTCCATTTGATTAAATCCCCTAAGCATTGCCCAAAGTGAATGATCAATCAGATTGATTGGTTTTGGAGTTGGCAGGAAAAACAGAAGGGATGTTTGTGGGAAAGGGAGGGAGGATGTTAATAAAAGAATTACTGAAACCAGGTCTTTTGAGCTGAGGAAGAAACAAATGAAATTAGAAGGGAATAAATGAGAGAAAAGAAGGGTTTTTAAGAAATTATGTGTGTGTGTGTGTTAAGTCACTTCAGTCATGTCCAACTTTTTGCCACTCCATGGACTGTAGCCTGCCTGCAGGGCTCCTCTGTCCATGCAATTCTCCAGGCAAGAACACTGGAGTGGGTTGCCGTACCCTTCTCCAGGGGATCTTCTGACCCAGTTATTGAACCCTCATCTCTTACATCTCCTGCATTAGCAAGCGGGTTCTTTATCACTAGCGTCACCTGGGAAGCCCATTTAAGAAATTAGAGATCTTAAAAACAGCTTTTGTTGCAGTAAGAATATGGAATTTAAACATTAAATGGAAGGGGGGAAATATTGAGTTGAAGGATTAGGGAATGATTGAAAGTAGCAAATGAGATATGAGGATTAGCTTAATAAGATTCTCAGGTTTCCATCTTGGGTGATGGGTGGGGAGTCCTTCAATGCACCAACCTAGGGACACAGGGAAACTAGATTCCTACCCTCCCTCAACAGAAGGGTAATAAATACTAAGTCTTTTGTTGCACATGTAAGTTTGAGTTGTTTTGGGGGCATCTATATGGATCTTTCCTTTAGACAGTTACAGCATAAAAGAAGGGCTCAGGATTATGATCTAGAATGCAGAAAGATAAGGATTTAAGTGGTAGAATTTAGAGAAGTGAAATTGCACTTGGGAGGACAGAACACAAGAATTTGGCTGACTCTGATTTTACATGAATAATAACATTCGTCCTCAACTCAAGTCCCTCCATTGTCTCATATGACATGTAAGAGCAATCGTCTGTGTTGATATGCTTCTCCAGACACAGGCGGGTTTTGTTACTTGCCTAGAGAAAGTTCCAACTGCCAGAAATGGAAACCCAGGGATTTCCTCCCATTGTGTTTTCACTCAGGCTTGGACAGACACCCTTGGCCCTTAAGGGCTAACATCTGTCAATTAGACAAAACTCATTTTAACTGATGGCCAATTTGAACACTCTCACAAATGCCAGGGCAAAAGATTGGACCGAAAGACATGCAGTTGACTCTCACAAACTGTAATTAACTGGTCCGACTTAGAGCTTCCATCAACATGACAAAGCATAATCAACCTTCATAATGCAGTTTACTTTACTGGTTTCATTAGGTGGGTAAAGCTTTGCCATCTTAAAGTCTCCAGCATTCATATATACAAACCCATGGTGGGAAGGGAAATTATGCCTGGAGTCTGGACCAAGTGCATGTTGCTGGAGCAAAACAGCATTCCAAGCCTTCTTACTAGATGATCCTGGGTTTCTGATCCCTGGTATAGTACATGGAAGTCCAATCTATAAAGCATCCAGCACAGTGAATGATGTATAGCAAGTACTCAGCAATGGTTGTCTTCCTTCTTTTTCCCTTTTCCCACCACCAGTTTTAAAACTCTTATTTATATATGTGCTTGGATGAAATTTGCTAGCATCTTAGCTCTTTTCTTCATAGTTAGAAGAAATATGTTCTCTTTTCAGAAATGTGTCATAGCATAGCTAGCGTAATACGTTATTAACTAATATCTATTTTATAGTGAGGAATGAGCACATGCATATGTTTACATAAGGTTATGGTGCTTGCACAGAGTGAATATTTCTTAGTTACCACTATCAGCTCTTAGATGGTAAAGTGCTATTTAAATCCAAGGCAAATTTTTTGTCAGGTATAGTGTTCACTCTCAATTTGATTTGTTTGTTGAATTTTTTTCTTGAACTCTTGAGCATTGAAAGTCATTTAAAGATTTATACTTCAGTTTCCACTCTATTCTTGTTCATTCACATAGTATGGTTTAGAATTGTAAGTTTTTATTTTTATGAAGTTATTTGGATTTTATGCATATAGTTAAAATCTTTAAATTCAACCATTATGGATCCCCTTAATCTAATTGCAACCCAATTTCTGATTTCACCTTCAAATACTCCCCTATCCATTATGCTGTACTCAGTTCAAGAAAATATCTGCAACTTTCTCTTATTTGTGATTCTGACTTTTCTGCTTCCCAGGACATGAAATTTTCTCCTCATACTATTTATGTTTCTAACTTTCTAATCCTGATGATGTCTTCCCAACTGAAAACCACAAATTCTATATCACTTGGCCATTTACTAACACACTGTGTATGATTGATTCACACTATGGAGATGGCTCTAAATTTCCTAAACTGAGAACCAGTTATAGTTTTGAATACTGATAACTTCTTCCTCAGATAGCTCCTCACACATCAGTTCAGTTCAGTTGCTCAGTTGTGTCCCAACTCTTTGCGACCCCATGAATTACAGCACGCCAGGCCTCCCTGTCCATCACCAACTCCCGGAGTTCACCCAGACTCACGTCCATCGAGTCGGTGATGCTATCCAGCCATCTCATCCTCTGTTGTCCCCTTCTCCTCCTGCCCCCAATCCCTCCCAGCATCAGAATCTTTTCCAATGAGTCAACTCTTCACATGAGGTGGCCAAAGTACTGGAGTTTCAGCTTCAGCATCATTCCTTCCAAAGAAATCCCAGGGCTGATCTCCTTCAGAATGGACTGGTTGGGTCTCCTTGCAGTCCAAGGGACTCTCAAGAGTCTTCTCCAACACCACAGTTCAAAAGCATCAATTCTTCGGCGCTCAGTCTTCTTCACAGTCCAACTCTCACATCCATACATGACCACAGGAAAAACCATAGCCTTGACTAGATGAACCTTTGTTGGCAAAGTAATGTCTCTGCTTTTGAATATGCTATCTAGGTTGGTCATAACTTTCCTTCCAAGGAGTAAGTGTCTTTTAATTTCATGGCTGCAGTCACCATAGTATGTCCTTAATAAATATTACAGATTCATTTTCTTTCAAGTTGTAAAGTATAAAAACATTTCAACAAATGAATGATTGATTGTAAGGATATTTTAAAAAGATGGTGGCAGATTAAAATATAATACCAATGTGGAAAGATAACAAAGTATTGATTAAAGGTATTAACAAAACAAATTTGCTGGATTAGAGCTACTTAGTTACTAATATTCCATATTACTAATGCCTTTATTACATAGCTCAAAAATCCAAAAAAAAGATTACCAAGTCACTAATCAATTCATTTTTCCCAAGCTTGTTAAAACTAATGAATCTATGTAAATTTCCTTTTTTTGATGCTGCTTAGTGGATGAACTACTCTTTGCCTTATTAGCTATGAAAGTCCTATAGGGGTGCACACTTTGAGAAAAATATTAACCTCCTTTTGTCACGCATCTGCAATTTGGCCAATCACAAATATTAAAACATCACTTAAGAACCTATTCTTTTCTTTGAAAGAATGAGTAAGTTTTAGAGGTCAACACGTAAAGATCTCAGGGCACATACAGATCTATTGTTATTCTTTGTTTTTAGAAAATTCCCTCCTTTTCTTCCCTTTCTCCTTTTTTCCAGATATATCCACTGTGTATCTACTATGTGCAAGGTCCTTGGAGTACAGGGTTTAATATGATGGACAACACGCATCCCTTCTCAATATTTCCACAGGAGTCAGGAAGACAATACAACACACAAGTAAACAAATGGCAGAAGATAATTTTAGACTGTGATGGTGGCTCAGATGGTAAAGAATCTACCAGCAATGCAGGGGACTAGGTTGGATTCCTGCGTTGGGAAGATCCCCTGGAGAAGGGAATACCCATTTCAGTACTCTTGCCTGGAGAACTCCATGGACAGAGGAGTCTGGAGGGCTACAATCCATGGGGTTGCAAAGAGGTGGACATGACTGAGCGAAGAACACTTTCAAGAGCAATGAAGGTAGTAGATATGGGGATGTGCCAGAGATGTACACACTCATGCTGCTTCTGTTGCTAAGTCGCTTTAGTCATGTCCGACTCTGTGCGACCCCATAGATGGCAGCCCACCAGGCTCCCCCATCCCTGGGATTCTCCAGGCAAGAACACTGGAGTGGGTTGCCATTTCCTTCTCCAATGCATGAAAGTGAAAAGTGAAAGTGAAGTCTCTCAGTCGTGTCCGACTCTTTGCGACCACACGGACTGCAGCCTACCAGGCTCCTCTGTCCGTGGGATTTTCCAGGCAAGAGTACTGGAGTGGTATACACTCATAGCAGCCAACAAATTCTCAAGGGATTAAATCAAGGACCACAAGGGGAGAAATCTATAGTGGAGAGCTTAGTGGCAACACAAACTGATTTGACTTTTCTTTGCCTGACAGGCAGAAAATAATTAAAATCAAGAAAAACCAAATGATTTGGGATGATGACACCTGTATTATCTTTTAAGATATTTAATATATTAAAAGAAAAATTAAGCTATATAAATGGATTATCATGTAGATTATGTAAAATATGATTTCTAGAAAAAATAATTAAAAAATGAAGATGGGAAACTGAGTTGAAAGCAAAATGATTGTGTATTTGTGTCTGTGTATATGTGTGGATACATGTATATATACATGGGTTGGGAAGACCTCCTGGAGAAGGACATGGCAACTCACTCTAGTGTTCTTATCTGGAGAATCCCATGGACAGAGGAGCCTGGCAGGTCTCAATGAGTCTGACATGACTGAGTGACTTATTGTAACTCTATTTTTAGTTTTTTAAGGAACCTCCATACTTTGCCTATAGTGGCTGCACCAATGTACATTCCCACAAACAGTGTAGGAGAGTTCTCTTCTCTTCATACCCTCTCCAGAACTTGTTATTTGTAGACTTTCTAATGATGGTCATTCTAACTGGTAATGAAGTAATACCTTATTGCAGTTTTCATTTGTAATTCTCTAATAATTAGCAATGTTGAGTATCTTTTCATGTGCCTGTCAGCCATCTGCAGATCTTCTTTAGATAAGTATCATTTTATGTCTTCTGCCCATTTTTGATTTGGTTTGATTTTTTGATACTGAGTTGAATGAAATATTTTTATATTTTGGAAATTAATCCCTTATCTGTCATGTCATTTACAAATATTTTCTTCCATTCTGTAGGTTGTCTTTTTGTTTTGTTTATGGCTCCTTTGCTGCACCAAAGATTCTAAGTCTGAGGTGCATTTGCTTCCATTTCTCTTTCCTTGGGAGACTGATCTAAGAAAACATTGGTACAATTTATGTCAAATAATGTCTTTGCCTATGTTCTCGTCTAGGAATTTCATAGTATTACACCTCATCTTTTAAGTCTTTAAGCCTTTTTAAATTTATTTTTATATATTGTGTGAGAGTGTGTTCTAACTTCATTAATTTACATGGAGATGTCCAATTGCTCCAACACCACTTGCTGAAGAGACTGTCTTTTCTTCATTTTATATTCTTACTTCTTTGTCTAAGATTTATTGTCCATAGGTGTGTGGGCTTACTTCTATGCTCTCTATTCTGTTCCATTGATTCCATATGCCAATTTTTGTGCTAATACCATGCTGTTTGATTACTATAACTTTATAGTATTGTCTGAAATCTTGTGAGGGTTATGCCTCTGGCTTTGTTCTTTTTCTTCAGGATTGGCAATACTGGGTCTTTTATGGTTCCATATAAGTTTTAGGATTATTTGTTTTTGTTATATGAAAAAAGTCATGGGTAACTTGATAAAGATAGCATTAAATCTGCAGATTGCTTTGAATAGTGTGGCCATTTTAACAATACTAATTCTTCCAATCCAAGATCGTGGGGTATCTTTCCATATCTTTGTATTATTTTCAATTTCCTTTATGTTTTATAGTTCAATTTCCTAATGTTTTGTAGTTCTCACTGTATCAGTCTTGCACCTCCTTGGTCAGGTTCATTTCTAAATATTTTATTTCATTAAAAGATGTTTCTATTTAAACACTTATTCACATACAATTTGTGATTCATCAGTTAACAAAAGAAGTTTCTATTTTTACCTTAACTTCAGCAAAAATGTATTATACTTTTCAGAAAAAAAAAAAAAAAACTCCAGGTTGGATCCTGCAGACTACTACCTTCTTTAAAGGAACACTGCCCTATAAATGTTGGTAGCATTTTTGAAGCTGTAATGGTCAGCTTTTAAATATTTTTAAAATGTACTAACAAAAATAAGACTTTCTAGCATTTAGACAACTCACTGGAGCTATACATTAAAATTTAGTCAGTTGATTGCTGTGTTTTATGGTTTTCTTTTTTTTAAATGTGATTTGGGGTCTTAAAATTTTTTTAAAGGCTAGGGTAGGCTGTGTATTTAAAATAACAATGGAACTAGTTATTACCATTAAGCAAAAGTTGCAAGTAACATGGACTCTGGGAGTTCGAAAGTGGTACAATTTCCCCTCTAAGGGCAGAAATATTCTTAGAAAGTAGTTGCGCACTTATCAGAGAATGTAAGAGTGGCTGATGCCAGCCAATACCCACTGTTCAGAGTCCTAAAGGGTAGAATGCTGAGTAACTTGATTGGGCTCTTAAATACACATAAGAGATATGGAGCAATTACATACCTTGTGATTCCAAATGTAGCCACAGGTCCAATACCACAAAAAGAAAGAGTGGCAGGTGTTTTTATTTCCAAATCTTACAACTATAGCTTTGGTGGGCAAGATGTAATTAGGGTTCTATGTATTCTTTTTCCCTTAGCTTGACCAGTATAAAGTATTTAGTAAAATTATATCTGGCATATATATAGTCAATGCATTTTAATGATAGACTCAGTTTGCTTGGGATGAAACAGATATGAATATGGGCTCCAGATTTAGATTCTTCAGGCAACAATTTGCTTGCCTAAATTTGTTTTCTTCAATTAAAATGGGTTTAATGATTGTAGCTCTTAGGTATACTACCTCATAGAACTATTTCAGTAAATTACATAATCTATGTCAGTTTCTTAATGTAATACCTGGCATAAATTCAGATATCAATAAATTTTAGCTGTTGTTATCATTATAATTAATATACTATTCATCACTTAACAAGCAATAGTTATTATTTGGTCAAATTCATTCTAAAAGCAGAGACTTTTCTAAAACATTTAGCAAACTTTAAGGGTAAAATATTTTGAATTTTCTTATCTGTTATTATAAAAATTTTAAGCAGAGCAATCTTCTTGAAGGGTCTTATTATTGTGTTTTTATTGGTGTTGTTTTGAAGATCCACTGAAGAATGCAATTTCAGAGTTCATTGCATGTAAATTTTGGTTGGAATGAGCTATTTGAATCTGAGCACACAATGTAGGTTAGTCATGTAACCAAAGACTTTTGATTACATTTAAGAACAAACAAAACAAAACAAAAAGACTTTAAGGAGCCACTGAGCCCCCTTGAATATCTAAGCTGTACGTAAGAGTTACAAACATATTTATATTATAAAAGTTCTGTGGATTTTCATGGATTTTAAGTCCTGGATTACACTTTAGATTTACAATCATGACTTTCAGTTATAGTCACAGTGTAATTCCTGAGCAGTAGTCTGCCTTGAGATTTTCACTATAGAGAGTTCAGTTCAGTTGCTCAGTCATGTCTCACTCTTTGCAACCCCATGGACTGCAGCATGCCAGGCTTCCCTGTCCATCACCAACTCCTGGAGCTTTTTCAAACTCATGTCCATCAAGTCAGTGATGCCATCCAACCATCTCATCCTCTGTTGTCCCCTTCTCATCTGGCCTTCAATTTTTCCCAGCATCAGGGTCTTTTCCAATGAGTCAGTTCTTTGCATCAGGTGGCCAAAGTACTGGAGTTTCAGCTTCAGCATCAGTCCTTCCAGTGAATATTCAAGACTGATTTCCTTTAGGATTGGATGGTTTGAAATCCTTGCTGTCCAAGGGACTCTCGAGAGTTTTCTCCAAACACCACAGTTCAAAAGTGTCAATTCTTTGGCACTCAGCTTTCTTTATGGTCCAACTCTCACCTCCATAATGACTACTGGGAAAACCATAGCTTTCACTAGATGGACCTTTGTCAGTAAACTAATATCTCTGCTTCTTAATATGCTGTCTAGGTTGGTCATAGCTTTTCTTCCAAGAAGCAAGCATCTAGATAGGACAGTAGCAAATCACACTTAACAAAACAGAAACCATCAAGAAAATGGGCAGGCAAACAACTTAAAGGGAGAAAAAAAAATTTTTAATTACTTGATAAAGGGTTAATATACAAAATACATAAGACACTCATACAAATCAATAGCAAAAAATAAACAATACGATAAAAACTAGGCAGAGAAACTGAATAAACATTTCTCCAGAGAAGACACTGAAATGACCCACAGGTGCATGAAAAGGTGCTCAACATCACAAATTATCAGGGAAATGCAAATCAAATGCAAAATGAAATATCAGCTCACACTTGTTAAAATGGCTATTATTACAAAGACAAGGAACTTTCCTGGTGTTCCAGTGGCTAAGACTCTATGCTCCCAATACAGGGGCCCCAAGTTCAATCCCTGGTCAGGGAACTAGATCCCACATGCTGCGACTAAGAGTCTATATGCTGCAACTACAGATTCTGCATGCCACAGTGAACAGCGAAGACCCTAATGCTACAACTAAAACCCAGTACAGCCAAATAGATAAATAAGTTTTTTTTTTTTTTTTTTTAAAACAGACAAGTATTGGTGATGATGCGGAGGAAAGGGAACTCCTATGCACTGTTGTTGGGAAGGTCAATTGGTACAGCCACTCTGGAAGCCAGTACAGAGATCCCTCAAAAAATTAAAAATAGAACTATAAAGTAATCTAGTAATGGTAATTCTGGGTATATGTCTGAAGGAAGTGAAAACAGGATCTACAAGCCATCTACACCTTCAAGTTCATGGTGGCATTATTCATAATAGCCAAGATATGGACAAAACCTAACTGGGGACAGATGAGGACATAAGAAAGATGTCGTACATGAACACAGTGGAATTTTATTCAGCCATAAACAAGAAAATTTTGCCATTTTCAACAACATGAATGGTCTTTGTACACATTATGCTAAATGAAATTTTAGACAGAGAAAGATACTGTACAATCTCACTTTTATGTGAAATCTAACAGAAACAAACTCAAGGGAAAAAAGTGGTTGCCAATGGCAGGAATGGACAGAGGGGTAGAATGGGTTAAGTTGTCCAAGGATACTGTTGTTGTTCAGTTGCTCAGTCATGTCCAACTCTTCGAGACCCTGTGGACTGTTGCATGCCAGGCTTCCTAGTCCTTCATTATCTCTTGGAGTTTGCTCAAACTGAGTAGGTGATGTTATCCAACCATCTCATCCTCTGCTGCCCCCTTCTCCTGCCCTCAATCTTTCCCAGCATCAGTCTTTTCCAGTGACTTGGCCCTTTGCATCAGGTAGCCAAAGTATTGGAGCTTTAGCTTGACATCAGTCCTTCCAATGAATATTCAGGTTTGATTTCCTTTAGGATTAACTGGTTTGATCTCCAGTCTAAGGGACTCTCAAGAGTCTTCTCCAGCACCAAAATTCAACAGCATCAATTCTTCTTCAAAGGATACAAACTTCCAGTTATAAGATGGATAATTTCTGGAGATATACATGTTGTAACTATCGTTAATACTATATTGTGTACTTGAAAGCTGCTAAGAGAGTAAATCTTAAATTTTTCTCACCACAGAGGAGAAATTGTAATTATGTGGGGTGATGGAAGTGTTAACTAACCCTACTGTAGTAATCATTTTGCAATATGTGTACAAAATCATCACCTTGTACACCTTAAACTTACACATTACATGTAAACTCTATCTCAATAAAGCTGAGAAAAAATAAAGTAATGGCTTGATCAATGTTAGATGTTTGCTTACTTCTTTGTTTTTCATATACCATAAATGATTTATTTATTTTATTTTTTTTGTTTGATTTTTGTTTTTTGTTTTTTTAAATTTTATTTTATTTTTAAACTTTACATAATTGTATTAGTTTTGCCAAATACCAAAATGAATCTGCCACAGGTATACATGTGTTCCCCATCCTGAACCCTCCTCCTTCCCCCCTCCCCATTCCATCCCTCTGGGTTGTCCCAGTGCACCAGCCCCAAGCATCCAGTATCGTGCGCCGAACCTGGACTGGCAACTCGTTTCATACATGATATTTTACATGTTTCAATGCCATTCTCCCAAATCATCCCACCCTCTCCCTCTCCCACAGAGTCCAAAAGACTGTTTTATACATCAGTGTCTCTTTTGCTGTCTCATATACACGCTTATTTATTTATTTATTTTTATTTCATTTTTATTTTTTTAATTTATTTTTATTTATTTATTTTTTAATTTAATTTTATTTAAATTTAATAATTTATTATTACCATCTTTCTAAATTCCATATATATGCATTAGTATACTGTATTGGTGTTTTTCTTTCTGGCTTACTTCACTCTGTATGATAGGCTCCAGTTTCATCCACCTCATTAGAACTGATTCAAATGTATCCTTTTTAATGGCTGAGTAATACTCCATTGTGTATATGTACCACTGCTTTCTTATCCATTCATCTGCTGATGGACATCTAGGTTGCTTCCATGTCCTGGCTATTATAAACAGTGCTGCGATGAACATTGGGGTACACGTGTCTCTTTCCCTTCTGGTTTCCTCAGTGTGTATGCCCAGCAGTGGGATTGCTGGATCATAAGGCGGTTCTATTTCCAGTTTTTTAAGGAATCTCCACACTGTTCTCCATAGTGGCTGTACTAGTTTGCATTCCCACCAACAGTGCAAGAGGGTTCCCTTTTCTCCACACCCTCTCCAGCATTTATTGCTTGTAGACTTTTGGATCACAGCCATTCTGACTGGTGTGAAATGGTACCTCATAGTGGTTTTGATTTGCATTTCTCTGATAATGAGTGATGTTGAGCATCTTTTAAGACTGAATAAGAATATAGCCTTTGGCTTTTATTCTATATTTTCTAGAATTTTTTCTTTTTATTGGTATTTCTTTTGGCTAAATTTATTTCAACAGCAGCCAAAAAAAAAAATTCCAAGTAGAATTTCATTTATGGTTAAATTTTTAAACTTTCTGAAATTGATTAGACCTTCCCACTTGTCAGAGAAAACACAATCTTTAAAACTTGTAGTGGAAAGTTCTCAGTGAGAGGTTTCCCTTTCTATCACTTAATGTTATATTAAATCAATGGAAGATTTCTCTAGAGCAAGATAGTTATTAATTAAATATTTCTGGGGTCATACATTGCATCTTATCAAATTAATATAAAATAGGAGGCTCCACTGATTTAATAGCTGCTTAAATTCCATATCTACATTACCATAAAAATTGTCATAAATGTTAGAATTAAAATTTTAAAATGTTAGAATTTAATACAGGTTTCTCAGGTGGCACAATGGTAAAGAATCTTCTGGCCAACACAGGAGATACAAGAGATGTGGGTTCAATCCCTGGGTCAGGAAGATCCCCTAAACGATGAAATGGCAACACACTCCAGTATTCTTGCCTAGAAAATTCCATTGACATAGGAGCCTGGTAGGCTAGAGTCCATAGGGTCGCAAGAGTCGGAAACAACTGAGTGACTTAGCATACAAACATTGCCCACCCACAGCCCCAGAATTTAATACAAAGGCAAACTATAAAAACAACAATGAAAACAAAAATCAAGCACTGGCCTCTGGATTTCCAGAATTACTAATTTAAAGAAAGAAAAAGAGATTAGGCCCTTGGAAGGGGACCAGTATCAAGGAACATTTCTATCAGGTCTTTGTGCTGTATGCTGCTGTACCTGTTTAGTCACTAAGTCGAGTCCAACTCTTTGCAACCCTATGAGCTATAGCCCCCAGGCTCCTCTGTCCATGGGCTTTCCCAGGCAAGAATACTAGAGTGGACTGCCAATTGCTCCTGCAGGAGATCTTCCTGACCCAAGGATCAAACCCAGATCTCCTGCGTCTCCTGCATTGGCAGGCAGATTCTTTACCACTGAGTCACTTAGGAAGACCTTGTGTTATATAGAAAGACTGAATTTTACTGCAATATTTTACCATCTTTAAGACATTTGTCTCTATGAAAGATTGAGCTTCAGAAACAAACAAATATAAATATACACACAGAGAGACAACAAAAAATTTGAGTTGTAACAACTTATAAATGTAGTTCCTCAGTAGATCCTCACCTGAGACTTTTAGGATATAAGTACCTCCCAGCCAAACAGACTGATGGCCTGGAGCACTTGGCTGTGGGGACAATCGATCTGGGGTTATTAGCAAGTGCCTAGATGAAATACATGGATATTGACAGCACCTGGAAGCCTATTTCAAGGCTGTTGTGCTTAATCACTCAGTTGTGTCTGATTCCTTGCCACCATGGATTTTCCAGGGATTCTTCAGGCAGAATACTGGAGTGGGTTGCCATTTCCTTCTCCATTCATGGCTGTTGGCTTATCTCATAGTAGCGTTATCCCATAAGATCCCGTTCTTACTCCTCCCTCAAAGTTGTATATCTCTCTATTTCTTTCCTTCTTTAATTAAAAAATATATATATACTGACAAGTACAATGGATAATGTAACAGGCATGTGCTTACCTCCCAAAGTGATCAAATGTTATTTTTTTGTCATATTTGGCTCCTTTTGACCTTCCTACACTTCTCCCTTAAGAGTGTTCTTCACTGATCCCAGTGGAGTGGCAGCATTCAGGACAAATAGCCTAGCACGTGCAATGGCAGAAGGGATGCCATCATTGTTATTAGAGTGGTTCATGAAAATGGACTGCATCAGATTAAGGGAAGTGCTTGTATTTTTAGGTTAGGCATTTGCAGGGAAGACATCCAAGACATTTTTCCATTTATGACTTTTTTCATTAGATAAATGATATGTTGGTCTCAGAAAATTAGCTCTTAAACCTAATGTAGAGAACAGTCATCGTAGGAAATAAGTATTTATCTAATTACTTTGAGAGAGTACATGATGAACATATTTAGGTTTATGGAGGGAGGCAAATATCCTGGAACTTGACATGATAAAATCTTTCTCAGATTATAATGATTGAAGGAATTCCCTGGTGGTCTGGTGGTTAAGACTCTGTATTTCCATTTCAGGGGGACTAGGTTTGATTTCTGGTGGGGAACTAAGATCTCATATGCCCTAAGGTGTGGCCAAATAATAATAACAGTGATTAAGAAGTGATACATATGTTAAATTCTGTAATCCAGCCCCACTTAAAATCCCCCTCATCTCCAGAACAGCTAATAACACTTTTTCCTGTTTAGAAAAAAGCACAGTCACCCAAGGTGCAAATTAAGGACAACTCCATGAGACTTAATTTCCTCATCTGTAAAATGAGAGGTTTAGGCTAACAATAAAACTTTACAAACTTTAGAAAGATGACTGAAACACTTTGCATGAAAACTTCTTTTTAGCACAACTGAGCTAAGCTGAAGGGGTGTGGTAGGTATTGAACTTAAAATTTGAATCAAGAGTTATTATCATTTATGGACTAGAAAGAGCTCAGGACTTTTTGTCTAAAAAGAGTGTCTAATGATGACTTTACAACTTTGGAAATCCAATTAAAATATACTCTCTCAGAGCATTCTTGTCTTCATCTGTAAAGAGAAAAATTCATCTCAAGAAACTGTTGTTTGGGCTAAATGGTATTTTAAATGTACTTCTGAATAAAATGAAACTGTTTTTCTTTTTGACAACTCTCTGAATGGGAGAAAACATTTGCAAAAGAAGCAACCAACAAGGTATTAATCTCCAAAATATACACATAGTTCACACAGCTCAGTATCAAAAACACCAACAACCCAATCAAAAAATGGGCCAAAGATCTAAACAGACATTTTTAAAAGAAGACATACAAATGGCCAAGAGGCATATGAAAAGATTCTCAACATCACTAATTATTAGAAAATATACAAACCAAAATTACAATGAGGAATACCTCACAGAGGTCAGAATGGCCATCATCAAGAAATCTACAAACTATAAATGCTGGAGAGGGTGTGGATAAAAGCAAATCCTTCTACACTATTGGTGGAAATGCAAACTGGTACATTCATTATGGAGGACAGTATGGACGTTCCTTAAAAAACTGAAAACAGAGCTACCATATGATCCAGAAATTCTACTCCTGGGCATATATCTGGAGAAAATCATAATTCAAAAAGATACATGCACTCCTATGTTCACTGCAGCACTATGTACAATAGCCAGGACATGGAAGCAACCTAAATGACTATCAACAGAGGAGTGGATAAAGAATATATGGTACATACATACATACAATGGAATGTTATTCACCCATAAAAAAGAACAAAAATAATGCTTCTTGCAGCAACAAGGATGGACCCAGAGATTGTCATACTGAGTGAAGTAAGTCAGACAGAGGAAAATATCATGTGTTATCATATATTTGGAATCTAAAAAGAAAAAGGTACAAATAAATTAATCTACAAAATAAAAATGTAGAAAACAAATTTATGGTTACTAGGGGAGTAAGGGGTGGAAAGGATGAATTAGGAGATTGGGATTGACATATATACACTAGTGTATATGAAATAGATACTAGTAAGAACCTGCTGGTCCCGTCACTTCATGGGAAATAAATGGGGAAACAGTGGAAACAGTGTCAGACTTTATTTTGGGGGGCTCCAAAATCACTGCAGATGGTGACTGCAGCCATGAAATTAAAAGACACTTACTCCTTGGAAGGAAAGTTATGACCAACCTAGATAGCATATTGAAAAGCAGAGACATTACTTTGCCTACAAAGGTCCATCTAGTCAAGGCTATGGTTTTTCCTGTGGTCATGTATGGATGTGAGAGTTGGACTGTGAAGAAGGCTGAGCGCTGAAGAATTGATGCTTTTGAACTGTGGTGTTGGAGAAGACTCTTGAGAGTCCCTTGGACTGCAAGGAGATCCAACCAGTCCATTCTGAAGGAGATGAGCCCTGGGATTTCTTTGGAAGGAATGATGCTAAAGCTGAAACTCCAGTACTTTGGCCACCTCATGCAAAGAGTTGACTCATTGGAAAAGACTCTGATGTTGGGAGGGGTTGGGGGCAGGAGGAGAAGGGGACGGCAGAGGATGAGATGGCTGGATGGCATCACTGACTTGATGGATGTGAGTCTGAGTGAACTCTGGGAGTTGGTGATGGACAGGGAGGCCTGGTGTGCTGCGATTCATGGGGTCACAAAGAGTCAGACACGACTGAGCGACTGAACTGAACTGAACTGAACTGAAGAACCTGCTGTATAGCACAGGGAACTCAATACTCTGTAATGTCCTATATGGGAAAAGAGTCTAAAAAAGAGTGGATAAATGTATATGTATAACTGATTCACTTTGCTGTATACCTGAAACTAACACAACATTGTAAATCAACTATACTCCAATACAATGTTTTTGTAAAGCACATTTTTAACTCTTAGATAAAGATATATTTACTTGAAATAAGGAAGAACAATATTGTGCTATAAACTTACTTTAAATTTATTTCATTTTTCAAAGTAATTTTGGAAAGCAAAACTTTCTTAACACAGTAGCTCTGTCTGCTTAGCTATAAAAAAAGAGAAAAGAGAAGGAATAAGGAAAGGAAGGAATAAAGAAAGGAAGAAATGAGGAAAGGAAGGAATAGAGGAAACAAACAAGGAAACAGAAACAAAGGAAAGGAAAAGCTCTTATAATCCTTCAAGTATCTTAGATCTGCAATAGGAAAAATTATACCCCGTAACATCAGAATATGAGGGCTTCCCACGTGGCTCAGTGGTAAAGAATCTGTTTGCCAGTGCAGGAGATATAGGAGACTCAGGTTCGATTTTTGGGCTGGGAAGATACCCTGGAGGAGGATATGGCAACAAACCAGTATTTTTGCCTGGGAAATCCCATGGACAGAGAAGCCTGGTGGGCTACTGCCCATGGGGTCACAAAGAGTTGGATACAACTTAGCAATTAAGCATGAGTCCAAGCATCAAAATATAGAAGTTGAAGAGATGCAAGGCAAAGCTTATTAGGAAATATGTTTGTCCAAGAACTGATCCTTTTTCAATTGGGTATCTTCTAAAAGGTCAAGATATGTTGAAATGCTGAATACAATTTGTCCTATGGCAACAACTTCTCTCAATATAGCCCATAATTTAGAAGATGTCAGCATTAAAATCAACAACAGTAACTGCATGTGTAATTGTCCAAAATGCAAATTTGTGTATGCAAAGTACAATAAATAGTTTCACATACACACACACACACAGAGTGAAGAGAGTGAATAATTTGTTTCACTCTTTTTTATTCCTCCATTAATATTGTTATTTTAATTTATATCTCTACTTAAAAAAATTAAAAATCCATCATTTAGGTGAAAATGTTTCTCTTCAGGCATAGATGATAATTAAACTTACAGAAAATTATGAATACCTCATTTACCAAGAATAAATATGGCTTAATTGTGTCACTTAAATTTGGAGCATATTCAAGGTTTAAGTTTGAATCTGCAGAAGAAATAGAATTCTCCTTAATTTGAAAAAAAGTTAAAGAAAATAAAGTTTAAAATTATGTACTAACACAAAGTTCATATTTTTACTTCACTGGAGTACAGCAAACTATTTTTTATATATACACATGTATATGTACATGTGTACACATATGTGTATATGTATATACATGAATAGTGAAAGTTAAGTCTCTCAGTTGTGTCTGACTCTTTGTGACCCCGTGGACTGTAGACCAGCAGACTCTTTCGTCCATGGGGTCTCCAGGCAAGAATACTGGAGTGGGTTGCCATTTCCTTCTCCAAGGGACCTTCCCGACCCAGGGATTGAACCCAGGTCTCCCACATTGCAGGCAGACGCTTTAACCTCTGAGCCACCAGCGAAGCCCACATATATATAAATACATGTATATAAATTAGTTTGTGATGACTCAAATTCCAAAAGTTCTTTTACATTGAATACAGTTTACCTCCATATGTCTTACACATGGAGGTGTTAATGATATTATAACTAGATTAGATGCTAATGATATTATACCTTGACTAAATAAACACTGCAACAGAGGTGTGTACAGGGTTTAAGAGAAATCATGGTAGGTCCTTCTTAGCCAGACCCACTGATGTTGGGGCTGAGAATTGACACATGAGTAGAAGCTGACTGGGCAAATAGGGCAGTGCTTGTGGAAACACTGAGGAGTTACTTACCAGGCAGAGAGAACACCAAGTTTGAGCTTCCTACATTTCAAGAATCCCTTTCTGACTTCTATCTAACCTACCCAGCTCCATAGACAATGAGTCATGCTTTTATGCCTCAGTTTTCCAGATTTGCTCTCTCTGAACATAAACTTCACTTCTGTAGACTCAATGCACAGTACAGGACTTGTCATTTAATAAAGAAGGAAGCAGAAAACTGGTGTAATAGAAAGAACATCAAATGTAAGGTCAAATCTGAGTTTGATTCCATATTTGGCATTTGCTAGAATGACTCATTGGAAAAGACCCTGATGCTGGGAAAGACTAAGGGCAAAAGGAGAGGGGGGCGACAGAGGATGAGATGGTTGGATGGAGATGGTTGGATGGCATCACTGACTCAATGGACATGAGTTTGAGCAAACTCAGGGAGATACTGAAGGACAGGAAAGCCTGGCATGCTACAGTCCATGGGGTTGCAAAGAGTCAGACATGACTTAGCACCTGAAGAACAACAAAGAATAACATAGGGACTTCCTTGGTGGCTTAGCTTTAAAGAATCCACCTGCCAATGCAGGAGATGGGGGTTTGATCCCTGGACTGGGAAGATACCCCGGAGGAGGAAATGACAACCCACTCCAGTAATCTTGCCTGGGAAATCCCATGAACAGAGAAGCCTGGTGGGCTACAGTCCATGGGGCCACAAAGAGTTGGACACAACCAAGCACACATACACACACACAAAATGACACAGGGTGAGCTATAGGATCTTCTGATGTTCAGTTTCCCCATCTGCAACATGGGGATGATGGTATCTCTCCTTGAAAGATGTCATGATGAGTGAGATAATAAATATAAAATATGCATTGAAGTATCTGTTTCAGAATAAATATTCAGTATGTGACAGCTGCATAGGAGATGTTTAGTTATCGATACATGCTCTAAACTTCCAATATATACTTAAAAAAATCTTTTTTTTTACACTTCCACTTTAATAAAAGAACCCAAAGATTCCAGTTGAGCATATAACCTTTTGGAATTATGATTGTTTCCCAACCTACTTTAGACCTCAGAAATGAAAATGTATATGTTCTGGCCAGTGAGAAACATGAGAGAAAACCATTTTTGCTTCTTCCAGCTGGTTGGAATACAGACCTCATGGCTGGAAATCAGCGGACAATTTTAGACCATAACATGGAGGGTCAGTTCAGTTTAGTCACTCAGTCCTGTCCAACTCTTTGAGACCCCATGGGCTACAGCACGCCAGGCCTCCCTGTCCATCACCAACTCCCGGAGTTTACTCAAACTCATGTTCATTGAGTTAGTGATGCCATCCAACAATCTCATCCTCTGTCATCCCCTTCTCCTCCTGCCCTCAATCTTTCCCAGCATCAGGGTCTTTTCAAATGAGTCAGCTCTTCGCATCAGATGGCCAAAATATTGGAGTTTCAGCTTTAGCATCAGTCCTTCCAAAGAACACCCAGGACTGATCTTTAGGATGGACTGGTTGGATCTCCTTGCAGTCCAAGGGACTCTCAACAGTCTTCACCAACACCAAAGTTCAAAAGCATCAATTCTTTGGTGATCCACTTTATAGTCCAACTCTCACATCCATATATGATTACTGGAAAAACCATAGCCTTGACTAGATGGACCTTTGTTGGCAAAGTAATGTCTCTGCTTTTGAATATGCTTTCTAGGTTGATCATAACTTTTCTTCCAAGAAGCATGCCTCTTTTAATTTCATGGCTGCAGTCACCATCTGAAGTCATTTTGGAGCCCAAGAAAATAGTCTCTCATGTTTCCACTGTTTCCCCATCTATTTGCCATGAAGTGATGAGACCAGATGCCATGATCTTAGTTTTCTGAATGTTGAGTTTTAAGCCAACATTTTCACTCTCCTCCTTCAGTTTCATCAAGAGACTCTTTAGTTCTTCACTTTCGGCCTTAAGGGTGGTATTATCTGCATATCTGAGGTTATTGATATTTCTCCCAGCAATCTTGATTCCAGCTTGTGCTTCATCCAATCCAGCATATCTCATGATGTACTCTGCATATAGGTAAATAAACAGGGTGACAATATACAGCTTTGATGTACTCTTTCCCGATTTGGAACCAGTTTGTTGTTCCATGTCCAGTTCTAACTGTTGCTTCTTGACCTGCATACAGATTTCTCAGGAGACAGGTAAGGTGGTTTGGTATTCCCACATCTTTCAGAATTTTCCAGTTTATTGTGATCCACACAGTCAAAGGCTTTGGCATATCAATAAAGCAGATATAGATGTTTTTCTGGAACTCTCATGCTTTTTCGATGATCCAATAGATGTTGGCCATTCGATCTCTAGTTCCTCTGCCTTTTCTAAAACCAGCTTGAACATCTGGAAGTTCATGGTTCACATACTGTTGAAGCCTGGCTTTGAGAATTTTGAGCATTTACTTTATTAGTGTGTGAGATGAGTGCAATTA
The DNA here is from genome assembly GCF_029407905.1 of Bubalus kerabau. Taxonomy (NCBI): domain Eukaryota; kingdom Metazoa; phylum Chordata; class Mammalia; order Artiodactyla; family Bovidae; genus Bubalus; species Bubalus kerabau. The sequence continues at coordinate 28,782,639 of NC_073624.1, forward strand.
TGTGGTAGTTTGAGCATTTTGGGCATTGCCTTTCTTTGGGATTGGAATGATAATTGACCTTTTCCAGTCCTGTGACCACTGCTAAATTCTCCAAATTTGCTGACATATTGAGTGCAGCACTCTGCACAGCATCACCTTTTAGGATTTGAAATAGGTCAACTGGAATTCCATCACCTCCACTAGCTTTGTTCATAGTGATGCTTCTTAAGGCTCACTTTACTTTGCATTCAGGATGTCTGGCTCTAGGTGAGTTATCACATTATTGTGATTATCTGGGTCATGAAAATTTGGTATAGTTCTTCTGTGTATTCTTACCACCTCTTCTTAATATCTTCTGCTTCTATGAGGTCCATATAATTTCTGTCCTTTATTGTGCCAATCTTTGCATGAAAATTTCCCTTAGTATCTCTAATTTTCTTGAAGAAATCTCTAGTCTTTCCCATTCTATTGTTTTCTTCTATGTCTTTACACTGATCACTGAGGAAGGCTTTCTTATCTCTCCTTGCTATTCTTTGGAACTCTGCACTCAAATGGGTATATCTTTCCTTTTCTCCTTTGGCTTTCACTTCTCTTCTTTTCATAACTGCTTGTAAGACCTCAGACAACCATTTTGCCTTTTTGCATTTGTTTTTCTTGGGGATGGTCTTGATCTCTGCCTCCTGTACAATGGCATGAATCTCCATCCATAGTTCTTCAGGCACTCTGTCAGATTTAATCCCTTGAATCTATTTGTCACATCCACTGTATAGTCACATAAGGGATTTGATTTAGGTCATACCTGAATGGTCTAGTGGTTTTCCCTAGTTTCTTCAATTTAAGTCTGAATTTGGCAATAAGGAGTTCATGATCTGAGTCACAGTTAGGTCCTGGTCTGTTTTTGCTGACTCTATAGAGCTTCTCCATCTTTGTCTGCAAAGAATATAATCAATCTGATTTCGGTATTGACCATTTGGTGATGTCCATGTGTAGAGTGTTCTCTTGTGTTGTTGGAAGAGGGTGTTTGCTATGACCAGTGCATTCTCTTGGCAAAACTCTGTTAGCCTTTGCCCTGCTTCATTCTGTACTCCAAGGCCAAATTTTCCCATTACTCCAGGTATTTCTTGACTTCCTACATTTGCATTCCAGTCCCCTATAATGAAAAGGACTTTTTTTTTTTGTGGGGTTTAGTTCTAAAAGGTCTTTTAGGTCTTCATAAAACCGTTCAACTTCAGATTCTTCAGCATTACTGGCTGGGGCATAGACTTGGATTACTGTGATATTGAATGGTTTGCCTTGGAAATGAACAGAGATCATTCTGTCGTTTTTGAGATTGCATCCAAGTACTGCATTTTGGACTCTTTTGTTGACCATGATGGCTACTCCATTTCTTCTAAGGGATTCCTGCCCACAGTAGTAGATATAATGGTCATTTGAGTTAAATTCACCCATTCCAGTCCATTTTCGTTTGCTGATTCCTAGAATGTCGATGTCCACTCTTGCCATCTCCTGTTTGACCACTTCCAATTTGCCTTGATTCATGGACCTAGCAGTCCAGGTTCTATGCAGTTATTGTTTACAGTATTGGACTATACTTCCATCACCCGTCACATCCACAACTGGGTAGTGTTTTTGCTTTGGCTCCGTCATTCTTTTTGGAGTTAGTTCTCGATCTGCAGTAGCATACTGGGCATGTACCAACCTGAGGAGTTCATCTTTCAGTGTCCTATCTTTTTGTCTTTTCATACTGTTCAAAGAAAAAGAGGGTGTGGATACTTTACTTCATAGTTCGCCTTACCCAGGAATTGAACCCAGGTATCCCACATTGCAAGCAGATTCTGTACCAGCTAAGCCACAAGGGAAGCCCAAGAATACGGGAATGGGTAGCCTTTCCCTTCTCCAGGGATCTTCCCAACCCGGGGATCAAACCCAGGTCTCCTGCACTGAAGGCAGATTCTTTACTGTCTGAATCTACCCAGGGACAAAAAAAGATGAATAAGCTTTCTGCCCTGGGACGCTAGATTCAGGGAGCTTAATTAGCAGGCTTATTCAAACATTCAAAGAGAGATGCTGATGGTCTAAACAGAGGCAGTGTTTATAGGCATGCATATGGAAAGCTGGTCCAAGATGCATTTAGAAGACAGATTGTGTAAAGGACTTATGACTCTGGATCTGTGGAATGAGTTAAGCAGAGGAGGCAAGGACAACCTTCAGTTTCTGAGCTTGGAAATTAGAGGCAGCATGCATATTTGGAATGCAAGATGATTCCCTTTTGGAAACGCCCAGCGCAGCACTCAAGGAACATTCATTTTGAGATGTCTAGTAGGTATCCCTGGAATATGAAATCAAGTGGGCCTTAGAAAGCATCACTATGAACAAAGCTAGTGGAGGTGATGGAATTCCAGTTGAGCTATTTCAAATCCTGGATATGATGCTGTGAAAGTGCTGCACTCAATATGCCAGCAATTTTGGAAAACTCAGCAGTGGCCACAGGACTGGAAAAGGTCCGTTTTCATTCCAATCCCAAAGAAAGGCAATGCCAAAAAATGCTCAAACTACCACACAATTGCACTCATCTCACACGCTAGTAAAGTAATGCTCAAAATTCTCCAAGCCAGGCTTCAGCAATATGTGAACCATGAACTCCCAGATATTCAAGCTGGTTTTAGAAAAGGCAGAGGAATCAGAGACCAAATTGCCAACATCTGCTGGATCATGGAAAAATCAAGAGAGTTCCAGAAAAACATCTATTTCTGCTTTATTGACTATGCCAAAGCCTTTGACTGTGTGGATCACAATAAACTGTGGGAAATTCTGAAAGAGATGGGAATATCAGACCACCTGACCTGCCTCTTGAGAAACCTATATGCAGGTCAGGAAGCAACAGTTAGAACTGGACATGGAACAACAGACTGGTTCCAAATAGGAAAAGGAGTACATCAAGGCTGTATATTGTCACCCTGCTTATTTAACTTATATGCAGAGTACATCATGAGAAACGCTGGGATGGAAGAAGCACAAGCTGGAATTAAGATTGCCAGGAGAAATATCAATCACCTCAGATATGCAGATGACACCACCCTTATGGCAGAAAGTGAAAAAGAACTCAAAAGCCTCTTGATGAAAGTGAAAGAGGAGAGTGGAAAATGTTGGCTTAAAGCTCCACATTAAGAAAACTAAGATTATGGCATCTGGTCCCATCACTTCATGGGAAATAGATGGGGAAACAGTGAAAACAGTGTCAGACTTTATTTTTCTGGCCTCCAAAATCACTGCAGATGGTGACTGCAGCCATGAAATTAAAAGACGCTTACTCCTTGGAAGGAAAGTTATGACCAACCTAGATAGCATATTCAAAAGCAGAGACATTTCTTTGCCAACAAAGGTCCGTCTAGTCAAGGCTATGGTTTTTCCAGTGGTCATGTATGGATGTGAGAGTTGGACTGTGAAGAAAGCTGAGTGCCAAAGAACTGATGCTTTTGAACTGTGGTGTTGGAGAAGACTCTTGAGAGTCCCTTGGACTGCAAGGAGATTCAACAAATCCATTCTGAAGGAGATCAGTCCTGGGTGTTCTTTGGAAGGACTGATGCTAAATCTGAAACTCCAGTACTTTGGCCACCTCATGCGAAGAGTTGACTCATTGGAAAGGCTCTGATGCTGGGAGGATTTGGGGGCAGGAGGAGAATGGGATGACAGAGGATGAGATGGCTGGATGGTATCACCGACTTGATGGACAAGAGTTTGGGTGAATTCTGGGAGTTGGTGATGGACAGCGAGGCCTGGCGTGCTGCAATTCATGGGGTTGCAAAGAGTCGGACACGACTGAGTGACTGAACCGAGTAGGCATCTATCGCCACCATCACCATTACCATCGTCATCCTTGTTATCAACCAAACCAAATTATTATGAGAAAGATTAAACAAATTCCTTGCAGAGATATAAAAAATAGAAATATTTTCTTAAAATGTGTTATTATTTTTTACAAAACATTGTTTAGTTTTAGATGGATGACATGAGAATTCTACAGTAAATAAGAGTATTTAAACAAAATTTTAATTTGGTAGAAAAGTAAAGGATTTCTAATTTTTTCTACATATCAGCTATAGAATTTTGGGCAAATAACTATTTCCTTATCTAGAAAATAGGAATGCTTGTTCTTACCTTAAAAATTATCAGTAAAATTCATTGAAATGTTTCATAAAAGGTAGACTTCCTATATGTATTTTACATAATTTTTACTATGTCATTTTAAGCACATTTATAATATTTTTAGGCCTCTATCTGCTACATTGAAGATGGTAGAAGATAATATCCATGGTTCTATGACTCTTTGATTTTCCAATTTAGCTTAACATTTTAAGACTCAGTTTTTCATTGTCCAGGGTTGTTTTTTGTTAAGGCTTTTTTGTGTTTTTTTTTTTTTTTTTTTTTTGATGGACATTCTTTCTTTATTTATTGTTTCCTTTTTTTCCCCATTTTTTTAAATTTTATTTTTTAACTTTACAATATTGTATTGGTTTTGCCATATATCAACATGGATCCGCCACAGGTATACACGTGTTCTCCATCCTGAACGCTCCTCCCTCCTCCCTCCCTGTACCATCCCTCTGAGTTGTCCCAGTGCACCAGCTCAAAGCAACCAGTATCGTTAATCAAACCTGGACTGGCAACTCGTTTCATATATGATATTATTCATGTTTCAATAAGGCTTTTTTTTTTAATTGTAGAAAGTAAGGACTCAAATTACTTGAAGTAAAAGGGAGTTGAATAAAAGGACACATATATTGGAATGTGTGAATACAAAAGTCTTCAGGAAAAAAAAAAATTAGTGACTCTTTCCAAATTTCTTCAAGGGTCTGCAAAGCCATGTACATACTCTGTTTCTTTGTCTCTCTTTCCCTCTCTTTCAGATTACACATTTCTATTTCATTTTTCTCTGGGGTTCAAATTCTTCATTTTTTCCTACTGTCTCATAATTTAGACTTGCATATGGATCTTGACTTCTGAGGCCTCAACTCAACCTCTTTCCTTAGTTGTTACATTAATTTGACCAAGGTCTTCCCATGTTTGGCTAGTGGAAAAGAACCTGCCTGCCAATGCAGGAGCTGTAAGGGACACAAGTTTGATGCCTGGGTCAGAAAGATCTCTTGGAAGAGGGCATGGCAACCCACTCCAGTATTCTTAGCTTGAGAATCCCTTGGACAGAGGAGTGTGGTGGGCTACAGCCCACAGGGTTTCACAGAGTCAGACACGACTAAAGCAACTTAGCATGTAGCACACAGTACAAAACATAGCACCTGACCCTCAGCAGAGCCTTGGCTTTGACCCTCCTTCAGAAGTGAGCAAGGATTGTTTCTATTAAGTATTTTTGCATCATTAGACTTTTTTCAGGCAAAACAAAAACATAAGGAATAAAGATGAGCTTGACTACTCCCTCACCTATGCTTGGCATTGAGAAGAGAGACTTGATACTCTACTCCCATACTTTATCATTATAGCCTGCAATTATGTAAACCAGGAAAGACAACTGCTCCAAAATATAGTGGAATCACAGATGAAAAATAGAGTTAAATGAGGGTTGGAATTTAAGCACTGGCAGAAAAAATTGTATTGGAAAGACTCTTGAGAGTCCCATGGACAGCAAGGAGATCCAACCAGTCCACCCTCAAGGAAATCAGTCCTGAATATTCATTGGAAGGACTGATGAACTGACTCATTGGAAAAGACCCTGATGCTAGGAAAGATTGCAGGCAGGAGGAGAAGGGGCCAACAGAGAATGAGATGGTTGGGTGGCATCACTGGCTCAACAGACAAGAGTTTGAGCAAGCTCCGGGACTTCCTGATGGACAGGGAAGCCTGGTGTGCTGCAGTCCATGAAATCACAAAGAGTCACAGACAACTGAGTGACTGAACTGAACTGGGAATAAATAGGGCAGAAAAATAGTTCTAAAGAGAATATTATAAAAATAATGTTTCTTGAAATGATGTCTTTTCTAGCTAACATAGAAATAAAAACCCAAAACAATAGCTTATGAAACATACCAAAAATAAAATTTATTACCAGATTATCAATAACCTGAGAATGGTGAGTACTTTGTTGCCTTAAGTCTAATAGGCCATGTGATTTTTCCCGAGACCCCTCCTAAGAACTAGTAGTTTATACTTTGGTAATATCATATTGAGAACCAGACAGCGTTTTAATAAATGAAGATTAAGTTTTAGATGTATCTCCAGTTAATTTACTCTCCTTCATTTCATCCTCCTAAATATTTCCAGCAAAGTACTTTTGTTGTTGTTCAGTTACTAAGTCATCTCCCACTTTATGACCCCATGGACTGCAGTATGCCAGGTTCCTCTGTCCTCCACTATCTCCCTGAGTTTGCTCAAATTCATGTCCATGGAGTTGGTGATACTATCTAACCATCTGATCCTTTGCCGCCCCCTTTTCCTCCTGTCCTAAATCTTTTCCAACATCAGAGTCTTTTCAAATAAGTTGGCTCTTTGCATCAGGTGGGCAAAGTATTCAAGTTTCAGCATCAGCATCAGTCCTTCCAATGAATATTCAGGGTTGATTTCCGTTAAGATTGACTGGTTTGATCTCCTTGCAGTCCAACAGATTCTCATGAGTCTTCTCCAACACCATAATAAAAAAGCATCAATTCTTCAGCACTCAGCCTTTTTTATGGTCCAACTATAACATTTGTACATGACTACTGGAAAGAACCACAGCTTTGACTAGACAGATCTTTGTCAGCAAAGTGATGTCTCTGCTTTTTAATATGCTGTCTAGGTTTGTCTTAGCTTTCCTTCCAAGAAGAAGTGTCTTTGAATTTCATGGCTCCAGTCACCATCCACAGTGATTTTGGAGTACTAGATAACATAAGTAATCTTTCATGATCCAGTTAGTATTTCCAAAAAAAGATGTATTTCATTGATATTTTAGTGGTTAGTTCCTAAGTTTATTGATAGAATACAATAGTTTTATTTTGCATCTATTATAAAATTATTCTCAACACTTTATTAGTCACGGAAATATCAAAATCTATCTCTTACTTAGCACTACAAATTTCTTAGACTTTAGATTCATGTTTACTCTATTGCATCTTTTTACCCTAAATTCTCAAAAATCTAATCCAAATCAATAAAAGGACTCAGATCCAATACACAGCTAATAAACATGCTTTTGCCATGTGTTAATAACATGCAAAATAAGAAAAACATCAAGAAAACAAATTATTAGCTTTGTTTTTACAAAACTTAAGCTTCCAGAGGACAAGAATGTCATCTAATGTATATAGAATGTTGTGCACTGTTGGCAGTTGGATATTAAAATTCAATATTAACAAGTGGAACATAATTTACTGAGCCATTCCAATGCACGAGCAAATGGAAAAGTATTGAATATCTTGGGATTACTGAAATGCACTTTGATTTTATGCAACATCTTGTTAACTTTATCTGTTTTTCATAGCTTTTTTCCATTAGAGGGAGGGAGAGGGGAAAATTGGATCAAGGTCTTGGTTTTTAATATGAGGCATCAACACTATGAAAAAAAATCAAAGACACATTAATAAACTAAATATTACCTCCCACTGCTCTCTGGCTACCAGGCGCACACAGTTCTTTCCACTGGACTCCTAAGAGGGCCTTCAATAAAGTGAAACTGTGAGTTTGACATTTCTCTTGCTCACTGCCAGGAAATTCTAAATTGAGTCCCAGTTGTTTTCCAGATTAATCCACTGGAGAGAACAGAATCTGAACACAGTATTTTACAACTTTTTGAAAATTCATTTAGGCTAAATTTAGGTTTGAGTATATGTATATATCCCTAATTATAAAACACTCCTCTTACATCAAGTACACACTAGTAACATGACTGTTAAAAAGACGAGGTAAGCATTTTTAATAGGGAAGAGCAAATTTTCTATGAATAACAGAAACCAAATGTTTATTTAAAAAATCCCAAACACACTATAATTCAAAAAACTGGTCTGCTTACAAAAATTCACCTAGTTCCTCTCTGAAAATCATAAAAAGAGAGAAAAACATCTAGTAACAGCTTAGCTGTTTGTGTTACATTTGGGAAGAAAAGAGTACTTTTTGTGAAATCTCACTCAATGAAACCTGATGCTTTGTTGAGTCTTCTTCATTCATATGTCAACCAGGTAAATGTACAACAAGGTAAGTTTTAAAAAATCAAAAGATGCTAGCGATTTCCATATTTGCTTTCTGATCTTTTCCAACACACGCTGGGAATGGCTCCCCAAATAAGGTACCTCGACATCTTTCCTGGCGAAGAATGCAGTGGGTTCATTCCTTGGATACGTGCTGCGTCAAGTACATTACACCTGGGCAATTCCTATTGACAGAAATTGAATGGAATTGCACTTCCAGGCTTTTTAAGAGCTTATTTGGTGCTTCACATGAGACTTTATTAAAAATAGCGCAGCTCTCAAAAACCTTTTAAGGCACTGGATGCTTTTTAAAAATCTAATAAATATGGATGGCTGATTAAGGAAATGTATTTTATATACTGTATGTTAATGCTGTTTTTTTCCCTCATTTTCCATCTTTTTTTTTCCCTTTGCTTTTTCTGAGACCTTGAAGTAATAAACTAACTTTTAAAAAGGGTCTGCTATTATCTATACCACAAATTCTTTCATCCTAGTGGAAACTCCATCCTCCCTTTGCCCTGCTCCAATCATTAAAAGCAGTTTCAATGTACTGCATGTGTGCTAAGTCACTTCAGTTGTATATGATTCTTTGTGACCCTATGAACCCTGGCCTGCCAAGCTACTCTGTCCATGGGATTCTCCAGTCAAGAATACTGGAGTGGGTTGCCATGCCCTCCCCCAGGGAATCTTCCCGACCCAGGGATCTAACCCTCATCTCTTATAGCTCCTCCACTGGCAGTCAGATTCTCTATCACTAGTGCTACCAACTGCCAAAAAACAAGTCAGATTTATTCTTCCAACAACCTTTCAGGTAGATATCCTTCCCAGTCTAGGGAGTAGGAACTGAGGCTCAGATGATTTAACAATTTGCTCAATGTCACACATTTAATAGGTGGCAAAGCCAATGCTGACAAATATTCTTCTGGTGCCTATGGTTATTATTGATGTTTGGTCCCTGGTAACTCAGATGGTAAAGAATCTGCATGCAATGCAGGAGACACAGGTCCAATCCCTGAGTCAGGAAGATCCGCTGGAGGAGGGTATGGCAACCTACTCCAGTATTCTTGTCTGGAGAATCCCATGGACAGAGGAGCCTGGCAGGCTACAGTCCATAATGTCGCAAAGAGTTGGACAGACTCAGTGACTAACACACAATAGGGGGAAAGTAATTTTTGTATACTCTGTTTTTAAATCTTGATTTGATTATCTGAGTCTTACATGCTGACTCCAACTTTGGTGCTCTTCCCCTTACATATAATCAAAGCCAACCAATTGAGAATTTTGTGAAGCAACAATTAGGTGACCCAAACAATGGGAATAAATGATGGTAACTCTTACTTAACAGACTTAGTGTTTCTGCCAACAAAGAAAATGTTTCCTCTCCAAACACTGATTCTAGATGATTCTATATCATTCTCTTTTTCCTGATCCAATTCCAAGTTTAGGTGTTTATAATGAGAAACTTCTTGGGAAACTATCATTTTCAGGAAGAAAAAAAAAGTTTTTAGTCTTCAACTTAGAATTCTTGGGTAGAAAGTAGAAGAGTCAATAAAAGGATGAGTGGAATGTTCGGAGCACAGTTGCACTGGGGCTCTTGGAAACCTATATGCACTGGGAAGTCTACAAAGGAAGCTCAGCCAGGCTCCCGGGCAGACCAAGAGTTAGGTTTTCCAGAAGTGAACTTGTCTGGAGGGGTGCTCAGTGCACAGAAAAATCTGCTTCTCACTTTTATTGTTTATTAAATGATCAACGTTTTAAAATATTTAAAGTGAAAGTGCTTGTTGTTCAGTCATGTGTGACTCTTTGGGACCCATGGACTGTAGTCCACCAGGCTCCTCTGTCCATGGGATTCTCCAGGAAAGGATACTGGAGTGGGTTGCCATTTCCGTCTCCAGGGGAGCTTCCTGACCCAGGGATTGAACCCAGGTCTCCTGAATTGAGGGCAGATTCTTTACCATCTGAGCCACCAGGGAGCTTGGTAGGTGATAAATCACAGAAAGTGATTATCTTTTAAAAATATACACTCCATGCAGTTCACCATTTTGTAATCTATTAAATTTAATTCAACTTCTAAGTTTAATTTATACTTTCATGCAAAAAAAGTAAGAAAACCAAAGATTCAATAGAAGTTTGTTCCTGAAAGGAATGGTGCTACTGTGATTTTAGAGGCACTAGAATACAAACAATTTACATAGAAAAATTTCAAAAGGCATTACAACTGAGAACTTATATTCAATAAAATCTTTTAATAAATAAAATGCTTATTTATACGAGGTTCACAATTATTTTAAGTTAACAGAAATTAGTTATAATGTTGTATATGAAATTTGTCAAGCGACTCTCTGTAGGTCATCAGGAAGTAGTTTAAAGGTCCTTTTAGAAAAAGATTTTTTTAGATAGAATTTTTATTTCTGAGGTGGCATGGTCTCGTGTAGTTGTAGAATTCATAGCTCTCATCTCTTTGGTTATATCCATGGGATAAAAGGATGACTTCTTCATCTTCTGACAGCAGACTCCATTAAATGCTTACCATCTCACATAGGGACTGATTGTTTAAGGCAGGATGGTAATATAATCTTTGGAAGACTGGGTCTTATTATCCATTTTAAAGCAGTCTCTTGAAAATTATTTTGGTCAGTTCTTTGTCCTTACTATATCATCGACTAAAAGAATAAGTTCCTTCTGCTCTATATGTTTCTCTTGATCTATGAAGGCATTTATGAATATATGACTGATTATTTAATTCGAAAAATAAACCAAAGCATGTCCCAACAAACAGATAATTCATTTTTCTGCTTAGTAAAACTGAATTGTATGAGTTGTTTTTACTTCTTGTTTTTCATGATACTATCCTCTTAAAAGAAGGACCACTAAGAAAAACAAAGTAAGTCAACTATGTCTCATCAGAAAAATTTCTTCTACTATGACTTTTTTCTTTAGGAAAAAGAAAGCCCTATTAACATGAGTCATACAGAGAGATACTCTGAATTTGTGAAAAAATCTGAATTATGGAATATTTTCAAAGACAAGAAATGCACCAGGAAGCCATGGTGCTCTCTAGAGAGGACAAATGAATGGGAATGTGTGTGTGGCTTCCCAGATGGCTTAGTGGAAAAGAATCCTCATGCCAAAGGAGGAAACCCAAGAGACACAGGTTCAGTCCCTGGATAGAAAAGATCCCTTGGAGAAGGGAACAGGAATTCACTCCAGTATTCTTGCCTGCAAAATCCCATGGTCAGAGGAGCCTAGTGGGCTACAGTTCATGGGGTCCCAAAAACTCAGACATGACTGAGCATGCTCATATATACATATATATGTACATATTAATACATAATTTTATCAGGTACACTAGAAAAATGAAACTAGCAGAAAACACTGCATTTATGCAAGTTTCTACATTGAGAAACTTATGAAGATTATTTTTAAGACATGACAATTCTCAATGTTTCTATTACTATTAATTATCTGGCTGTTTCTTTATTATGTGTGTGTTAGTCACTCAGTCATGTCTGACTCTTTGTGACCCCATTGACTATAGCTCTCGATGCTCCTCTGTCCATGAACTTCTCCAGGCAAAAATACTGAAGTGGGTTGCCATTCTTTTCTTCAGAGGATCTGCTTATTCTACTTAGTAAACACCACCAGCACCAAATTTATAGGAAAAAAATCATAGAAGAGAAAAAGGAAGTGTTTTATTTTTTTCTCAGTAATTGTAAAATAAGAAGCAACAGTTTTAATTTTATGACTACTTTACCTTAATTTGGATTTCAGAAAATTAGTACTTCGTGCCAACATAGATTTAAAGCAGTTAGCCAAAAATCACTTATAAATATGTTGTGAAATAGAAACTCTTTTGAAAATGTGATCTAAAGTATAGGTAAAAAGAATTTGGAAGTATCATTTTTTGAGTCATCATTTTTTCTGTAAATCTGTGCTTTTATATATCCTCATATATATATATCATCTCATTAATTCCAGTCAGTTACCCGGCAAGATGAACTTCTGAATTCTCATTTTATAGTCAGGTAAACTGAGGCTCAGATAAAATAAAGTATTTACAAACATTAAAATTTTTGTAAAAGATCACTCATATATTAAGTGGTAGGATGAGAATTTGGAAAAGTTTTTGGAAAATACAGAGATGAGAATCCATTTAATGAGCTAAATAGAATTGATGGTGTTTCAAATAGGTAGAACTTAAAAATTATTTACAGATGGCAAAAATTCTTATGAATCTCCAAAATGTTCACTTAAGACTTTTCAATCAGAAACCTTCCTAACTATAGTTGACAAAATGTTCATTAGAGATATGATAATATTATTGAAGTGAAGTGAAGTCGCTCAGTCGTGTCCGACTCTTTACGACCCCATAGACTGTAGCCTACCACGCTCCTCCATCCATGGGATTTTACAGGCACGAATACTGGAGTGGGTTGCCATTTCCTTCTCCAGGAGATCTTCCTGACCCAGGGATTGAACCCAGGTCTCCCGCATTGTAGGCAGATTCTTTACCATCTGAGCCACCAGGGGAATCTATTATTAATGAAATATAAACTACTAATTCTATAGTTCCAGATGGTCAATTAGTTTCCTATTGACTGTAACTGAACACTTTACCATTAAATGTGAAATCAGAATTTTAGATTCTAGCTATCTTCCTAGTGTTGAATTATGGTAATGACAATATTGTAGACTGTGCTCACTACCTTGATTTATACATCCTTTACTATTTAACTAAAATTAATAATTTAAAAAGACAATAAGGTGTTCTATGAAATATTCAAAGATGAATTAATACCAGTCTTTTTCAAATTCTTCCAAAAAATAGAAGAGAAGGGAACTCTTCCAACTAATTTTACATGGCCATCATTACCCTGAGACCAAACCAGACAAAGAAGCCAAAGAAAAGAAAGAAAGTTACTGGTCAATTTCCCTGATGAACATAGATATGAAACATTCATCAAAATATTACCAAACCAAACTTAACAATACATTAAAATGATCATATACCACGATTGAGTGGGATTTATTCCAGGGGTGCAGGGCTGGTTCAACATCAACAAAACCAGCCAATGCGATACATCACTTTAACAAACTGAAGGATAAAAATTATATGATCATCTCAATAGATGCAGAAAAAGCATTTGACAAAATGCAATTTCCATTCATAGATGAATGAAACTCAACAAAACGGGTATATAGGAAACATATCTCAACATGATAAAGGCCATATATAACAAGCCCACAGATAATATTGTGCTCAATGGTGAGATGTTGAAAGCATTTTCTCTAAGATCAAGACAAGAATGACCACTCTAGCCACTTTTACTCAACATAGTTTTGGAAGTCTTAGCCAAAGAAATTAGGCAAAGGAAAGCAATAAAATGTTTTTGTTTCTTCCAAATTGGAAAGAAAGAAGCAAAACTGTCACTATTTGTAAAAGACATAATATTTATATATGGAAAAATCAAAAGATTGCATAATAAACTGTTAGAACTAATAAATTCAATAATGTTATAGAATGAAAAAATCAATACAAAAAATCTGTTATGTATTTATACACTAAATGAACTATCTGAAAGAGAAGTGAACAAAGCAATCCCATTTACAATGGCATCAAAAGAATAAAATACTTTGGAATAAATTTAACCAAAGTGAAACACCTGTATACTGAAAATAATAATGCATTAAAAAAGGAATAGAAGATGACAGAAAAATGAAAAATATTATATGTTCATAAATTGGAAAACTCAAATATTATTAAAATGTCCATACTACCCAAAGCAATTCACAGATTCAGTGCAATCCCTATCAAAATCCTAATGTCATTTTTCACAGAAATAGAACAAACAATGCTAAAATTTACATGGAAATGTAAAAGACTCTAGCCAAAGCAATCTTGACAAAGAAGAACAAAGCTGGAAGCATTGCACTCCCAGATTTCAAACTCCACTGCAAAGTTATAGTAATTAAAACAGTATGGTATTAGTATAAAAACAGACACATTGATCAATGGAATAGAATAGAGAGCCCAGAAATAAACCGTTGCACATACGGTCAATTAATTCACAACAAAAGCCAAGAATATACAACAAAGAAAGAATAATCTCTTATATAAATGGTGTTGCAAAAACTGGAAAGCCACATACAAAAGAATAAAATTGAACCACCATCTTCAGATCAGATCAGATCAGATCAGTCGCTCAGTCATGTGCGACTCTTTGCGACCCCATGAATTGCAGCATGCCAGGCCTCCCTGTCCATCACCAACTCCCGGAGTTCACTGAGACTCACGTCCATCGAGTCAGTGATGCCATCCAGCCATCTCATCCTCTGTTGTCCCCTTCTCCTCCTGCCCCCAATCCCTCCCACCATCAGGGTCTTTTCCAATGAGTCAACTCTTCGCATGAGGTGGCCAGAGTACTGGAGTTTCAGCTTTAGCATCATTCCTTCCAAAGAAATCCCAGGGCTGATGTCCTTCAGAATGGACTGGTTGGATCTCCTTGCAGGCCAAGGGACTCTCAAGAGTCTTCTTCAACACCACAGTTCAAAAGGATCAATTCTTCGGTGCTCAGCCTTCTTCACAGTCCAACTCTCACATCCATACATGACCACAGGAAAAACCATAGCCTCGACTAGACGAACCTTTGTTGGCAAAGTAATGTCTCTGCTTTTGAATATGCTATCTAGGTTGGTCATAACTTTCCTTCCAAGGAGTAAGCGTCTTTTAATTTCATGGCTGCAGTCACCATCTGCAGTGAGTTTGGAGACCAGAAAAATAAAGTGTGACACTGTTTCCACTGTTTCCCCATCTATTTCCCATGAAGTGGTGGGACCAGATGCCATGATCTTCATTTTTCTGAATGTTGAGCTTTAAACCAACTTTTTCACTCTCCACTTTCACTTTCATCAAGAGGCTTTTGAGTTCCTCTTCACTTTCTGCCATAAGGGTGGTGTCATCTGCATATCTGAGGTTATTGATATTTATCCCAGCAATCTTGATTCCAGCTTGTGTTTCTTCCAGTCCAGCATTTCTCATGATGTACTCTGCATATAAGTTAAATAAACAGGGTGACAATATACAGCCTTGACGAACTCCTTTTCCTTTTGGAACCAGTCTGTTGTTCCATGTCCAGTTCTAACTGTTGCTTCCTGACCTGCATATAGGTTTCTCAAGAGGCAGGTCAGGTGGTCTGGTATTCCCATCTCTTTCAGAATTTTCCACAGTTTATTGTGAGCCACACAGTCAAAGGCTTTGGTATAGTCAATAAAGCAGAAATAGATATTTTTCTGGAACTCTCTTGCTTTTTTGATGATCCAGCAGATGTTGGCAATTTGATCTCTGGTTCCTCTGCCTTTTCTAAAACTAGCTTGAACATCAGGAAGTTCATGGTTCACATATTGCTGAAGCCTGGCTTGGAGAATTTTGAGCATTACTTTACTAGCGTGTGAAATGAGTGCAATTGTGTGGTAGTTTGAGCATTTTTTGGCATTGCCTTTCTTTGGGATTGGAATGAAAACGGACCTTTTCCAGTCCTGTGGCCACTGCTGAGTTTTCCAAAATTGCTGGCATATTGAGTGCAGCACTTTCACAGCATCATCTTTCAGGATTTGGAATAGCTCAACTGGAATTCCATCACCTCCACCATCTTATTCCATGCAAAAAAAATTAACCCAACCTGAATTAAAGACTGAGTGATAAAACTCCTAGAAGACAGTGGCAGTAAGTAAGTTGACATAGGTCTTGGCAATGATTTTTTTGAATCTATTACCAAAAATTAAAAGCAACAAAAGCAAAATTTTTAAAGTGGGATTACAGCAAACTATAAAGCTCTACAGCAAAGGAAATCGTAAACATCATGGAAAGGAAACATATGGAGTGGGAAAAAAATATTTGCAAACCATATCTAGTAGGGGGTTAATAGCAAAAGCACATGAAGAAACTGTATAACTCAATACCAAAAAAATCTAATAAAGAAATTGGCAAAAGATCTGAATAGACACTTTTCCAAACAAGATGTACAGATGACCAACAGGTACATGAAAAGATGTCCAACATCACTAATCATCAGGGAAACACCAATCAAAATCACAATGAACTACTACCTCACCCTTGTTATAATGGTTATCATCTACAAAACAAGAATTAATAAATGTTGGCAAGGTTGTGGAGAGGAGTTTACCATATTGCACTGCTTGTGGGAATGTAAATTAGTGCAGCCCCTGTGGAAAATGGGATTCCCTGATGGTTCAGTGGTAAAGAATCCACCTGCCAATGCAGGACATGAGGGTTTGATCCCAGGGTCAGGAAAATCCCTTAGAGAAGAAAATGGCAACCTACTCCAGTATTCTTGCCTGGAAAATCCCAGGGACAGAGGAGCCTTCTGGGCTACAGTTCATGGGGTCATGAAGAGTCAGACATGACTTAGTAACTAAAACAACTGTGAAAAACAGTATGGAGATTGCTCAGAAAATTAAAAATAGAACTACAATATGATCCAGTGATTCTACTTCTAGGTTTTTTATCTAGGATAAAAGAGAAACAAAAGTACTACCTTGACAGATGTATATACCCCCATGTTCATGGAAGCACTATTTACAATAGCCAAAATGTGAAGGCAACCTAAGTGTCCACTGGTGGATGAATGGATAAAGAAACTGTACACAAGCATACCTCAGCGATATCGTGGGTTCACATCCAGACCACCACAATACAGTGAACACTGGAATAAAATCAGCCATAGGAATTTTCCATTTCTCATTGTACATAAAAGTTATGTTTACACTATTCTGTAGTCTATTCAGTATTCCATACTATTATGTCTTTTAAAAAGTACATACCTTAAAAAATAATGTTGCTGAAGAAATAAATGGTGCTGATAGATTTGCTTGGTGCAGGATTGCCAGGAACATGCACTGTGCAAAAAATGCACTATCTGAGAAACACAGTGAAAGGAGGAATATAAAAACATACATATGTGTATATATATGAAGGAATATTATTTAACAATAAAAAAAATAGAATCTTGTCATTCTAGACAACATAGATGGACCATATGGACACTATGCTAAAAGAAACAATTTGGACAAAGAAAGGCAAAAACCATATGGCCTTTCTTATATGAGAAATCTAAAATAAATAAATGAATAAATAAATCATCATCATAGATACTAAGAACAGAATAGTGGCTGCCAGAGGTGGGTATTCAGTTATGGATGTAGAAATGCATGAAGGAGATCAAAGTGTAAAAACATAAAGTAAAATATTTAAAAAACACGCAACAAGAGAAACTTTAAATTTTGAGTAGAGAGAAAAAATTTGATCCTTAGTCCCTTGGAATTAATTTGTATGGTCAAAGAGTTGAAAGCTTTCTTGATGTTATTCTTTTAATCCATGTACCAATTAAGAGCCCATGTCTTTCCTAATGATTCAGCTTAGCAATCATGGCCAGTTGAAGTTAAAAATGTTTAATGATTATATTAAATCTTTGATAAGATAAAATAACACTTTGGGTAAGTCAATGTTGTGATGAAGGAATATACTTCATTACATTTTTAAGTATTAATTTTTTTTTAATTGTTATCTGGGAGTTGGAATGAAACATACAGATAAGAAGTGAAGGTGAAGAAAGACATTTGGAATTTATACTCTTCTATAAGGATGCATAATGAAAAGGTACAAAACTTTTTGATTGAACAGCAGAAAGTCACCTGGCTATTCTCACATTGTACTAGTTTCTAGGACTATGGGGTTTTCATGAGTAGTTCAGTTCAGTTCAGTCACTCAGTCATGTCTGACTTTTTGTGACCCCATGAACCACAGCACACCAGGCCTCCCTGTCCATCACCAACTCCCAGAGTTTACCCAAACCCATGTCCACTGAGTCGGTGATGCCATCCAACCATCTCATCCTCTGTCATCCCCTTCTCCTGCCCTCAATCTTTCCCAGCATCAGGGGCTTTCCAATGAGTCAACTCTTCACATGAGTTGGCCAAAGTATTGGAGTTTCAGCTTCAACATCAGTCCTTCCAGAACACCCAGGACTGATGTCCTTTAGGATGGACTGGTTGGATCTCCTTGCAGTCCAAGGGACTCTCAAGAGTCTTCTCCAACACTAGAGTTCAAAAGCAAGCTTCAATGTTGTAAAGAGCAAGATTACACAGGAACCTGGAATGTTAGGTCCATGAATCAAGGCAAATTGGAAGTGGTCAAACAGGAGATGACAAGAGTGAACATTGATATTCTAGGAATCAGAGAACTAAAATGGACTGGAATGGGTGAATTTAACTCAGATGACTAGTATATCTACTACTATGGGCAGGAATCCCTTAGAAGAAATGGAGTAGCCAGCATAGTCAACAAAAGAGTCCGAAATGCAGTAGTTGGATGCAATTTAAAAAATGACAGAATGATCTGTTTGTTTCCAAGGCAAACCATTCAATATCACGTTAATCCAAGTCTATGCCTCAACCAGTAATGCTGAAGAAGCTGAAGTTGAACAGTTCTATGGAGACCTACAAGACCTTCTAGAACTAAAACTCAAAAAAGATGTCCTTCTCATTATAGGGGACTGGAATGCAAAAGTAGGAAGTCAAGAAACACCTGGAGTAACAGGAAAATTTGGCCTTGGAGTACAGAATGAAGCAGGGCAAAGGCTAATAGAGTTCTGCCAAGAGAACGCACTGGTCATAGCAAACACCCTCTTCGAACAATGCAAGAGATGACTCTACACATGGACATCACCAGATGGTTGACACCAAAATCAGATTGATTATATTCTTTGCAACCAAAGATGGAGAAGCTCTATGCTTTCAGCAAAACCAAGACCGGGAACTGACTTTGCCAAGAAAATGCACTGGTCATAACAAACACCCTCTTCCAACAACACAAGAGAAGACTCTATACGTGGACATCACCAGATGGTCAACACCGAAATCAGATTGATTATATTCTTTGCAGCCAAAGATGGAGAAGCTCTATACAGTCAGCAAAAACAAGACTGGGAGCTGACTGTGGCTCAGATCATGAACTCCTTATTGCCAAATTCAGACTTAAATTGAATAAAGTGGGGAAAACCACTAGACCATTCAAGTATGACCTAAATCAAATCCCTTATGACTATACAGTGGAAGTGAGATATAGATTTAGGGGACTAGATCTGTTAGAGTGCCTGATGAACTATGGACAGAGGTTCGTGACATTGTACAGGAGACAGGAATCAAGAACATCTCAAAGAAAAGAAATGCCAAAAAGCAAAATGGCTGTCTGAGGAGGCCTTACAAATAGCTGTGAAAAGAAGGGAAGTGAAAAGCAAAGGAGAAAAGGAAAGAGATACCCATTTGAATTCAGAGTTCCAAAGAACAGCAAGGAGAGATAAGAAAGCCTTCCTCAGTGATCAATGCAAAGAAATAGAGGAAATCAATAGAATGGGAAAGACTAGAGATCTCTTCACAAGTAGAGATGAGGTTATAATGATTTACTTGGAATTTTATTTTCATATCCATACATCACTGTAGCTGAGTGCATAAATTTCAGGACTGCAAAGGGTCATTGAATACTATCAAATGTATTCTAGTTTTTACAGATGGCAAGTTTACAAAATGTATTCTAGTTTTTACAGAGCGTGAGTTTACATCAGCGACCTTGATTTTGAACAAAATTTAGGATTTATTATTTTTTAAAAATACTGACTTTTTAGGAAATGAAGTGGTAATCACCAGGCAACATAATGAGTTAAATTAAAATGTCATGGTAGACTACTATCCCCTTTCATGATAGTATTACCAGACAGAGAGAAAAGTACAAAGTTTCAAACACTGAGGTGTATCTTTAAGGACCCAGGCTCTCTTGAGCCATCCACTTTGTCATTTTATGATCTTTGTCTTTGGATTTTTTCTTGTGGGAAGTAAGATGATTATTGCAGAAAAAGTCCTGGAGCCTCTCTTCTGGGAGCATTACCTTTTCATCAGGAAATTTCTTTCTCAGAAGTTCCAAGCAAATTCTCCTTTAGGTCTTTTAAGCTAGAAATGGTCACATGTTCATGCTCTAGCTCCAAAACAGTACTGGGAATATGAAAATCTGGAAGGAGGAGACTCTTGAGAGACCCTTGAACTGCAAGGAGATCAAACGAGTTCATCCTAAAGGAAATCAAGCCTGAATATTCGTTGGAAGGACTGAAGCTGAAGCTGAAGCTCCAATACTTTGGCCACCTGATGCAAAGAGTCGACTCATTAGGAAAGACCATGATGCTGGGAAAGATTGAGGGCAGGAGAAGAAATGGGCAGAAGAGGATGAGATGGTTAGATGGCATCACTGACTCAATGGACATGAATTTGAGAAAACTCTGGGAAATAGTAGAGGACAGAGGAGACTGGCATGCTTCAGGCTATGGAGTTGCGAAAAGTTGGACACAACTTAGTGACTGAAGAACAACTACAAAGGAAGGTGGGCTCTGCCAGCAAGGAAGAAGGAAAGGTAACAGTTGTGTTAATAGAATAATGCTAGTTGGGGTCACAAAGAGTTGGACACGACTGAGCGACTTCACTTTCACTTTTCACTTTCATGCCTTGGAGAAGGGAATGGCAACTCACTCCAGTGTTCTTGCCTGGAGAATCCCAGGGATGGGGGGGTCTGGAGGGCTGCAATTTATGGGGTCGCACAGAGTTGGACATGACTGAAGCGACTTAGCAGCAGCAGCAGCAGCAGTTTGTGACAAACATAAACAATGTCCAGTGTCTCACATGGGATAGAAGTTTGTTTCTTGCTTGTGCAGAATTCAAAAGAATTATGAGAGCTCAGTTCTTTTTTCAGTTACAGAGAACTAGGCTTCTTCTGTCATCTCATCTAAGTACAACAAATGACTTTTACCTTCACTGTGCTCGTGTGCATCAAGTTAGCTGAAGGGGAAAGAGAATGGGCAAGAATATCTCCTTCTTTAACCTGGCAATCATGTGTACCACATGCAAATTCATTCCATTGATAAGAGGTAGTCATTTGCCCTGTTTACTCTCCACCTAGATGGAAAAGGTTTGAGAAATATAAGACCTGACTAAGCTGAACGTTTAGGCAGCAACCATATTGTGAACAAGAAAGGCATATGTGAGTAGGATAATCAAATAGTTCGATGGTGGAATGATTGCATTTTAAGAGTTCTGATTATGAATACATTATCACCCCAGAGGGATATCTCTAACAGGAAATCAAAGGGTATAGCAGCATTTTTACTAATGACTTGTTTGAGGATATATTATGGCATGCTAATCAAATTTTTAGATATTTTCAAGTTGAGAGGAAAATCTAACATGTTTGTTGAAAGCTCTAGAATCCCACCTCAAGTCTTAAGATAGGAATAAGGGATAAAATTGAGAATAAAATTTCTAGAAATAAATACAAACTCCTATAGTTATGTCAACGTATTCAGTAGTACAATTTAATTGGGTAAATATTTATTTACTTCTGATTATATTCAGGGCATTGTGCTAGGCCAAGTAAGGAATATAGAAAATAAGGGTTAATAAGGAAAATTAACAAACTTCATTGCTTCTGGAAGTGTATGACCAAGATGATGGGTGGATCTAAAATAAATCTTATGTATTCACTCATTTATTCATTAATTTATAACTGAGTTTCCATTTTCTTCCCCTTCAGGGAAGTAGGGTATATGTATAAATGGTTATGATAGAGGGTAGAACATGAGAAATGCTTTTTAAAATGCTGATAAAATTCATGAAGTGAAAGAAAAAAAATTTCTTCCAGCCAAAAGGATAAGGAAAAGATTTGAAGAGCAGAAGTTAATTTGAGTTACTTAAAGTTAGATAGACAAGGATATAGTCAAAAGAAAAGAGGCGGGATTATATTTCAAGAAGGAAGACAAAAACTGTAAAACAGAGATATCAGGAGACTTAGAAACTCTGTTTAGCTGAAGTTTGAGTTGCATAAAAAAAACAGGTAAAAAATAGAACAGGCCATTAAGTTCAGTTCAGTTCAGTTGCTCAGTCATGTCTGACTCTTTGCAACCCCATGAATTGCAGCACGCCAGGCCTCCCTGTCTATCACCAACTCCCAGAGTCCACCCAAACTCATGTCCATCGAGTCGGTGATGCCATCCAGCCATCTCATCCTCTGTCGTCCCCTTCTCCTCCTGCACCCAATCCCTCCCAGCATCAGGGTCTTTTCCAATGAGTCAACTCTTCACATCAGGTGGCCAAAGTATTGGAGTTTCAGCTTTAGCATCATTCCTTCCAAAGAACACCCAGGACTGATCTCCTTTAGAATGGACTGGATGGATCCCCTTGCAGTCCAAGGGACTCTCAAGAATCTTCTCCAACACCACAGTTCAAAAGCATCAATTCTTCAGTGCTCAGATTTCTTCTCAGTCCAACTTTCACATCCATACATGACCACTGGAAAAACCATAGCCTTGACTAGACGGACCTTTGTTGGCAAAGTAATGTCTCTGCTTTTGAATATGCTATCTAGGTTGGTCATAACCTTCCTTCCAAGGAGCAAGCATCTTTTAATTTCATGGCTGCAATCACCATCTGCAGTGATTTTGGAGCCCCCAAAAATGAAGTCTGACACCGTTTCCACTGTTTTCCCATCTATGTCCCACTTTGAGATAAAATTGCATGTGATCATCAATGTTTAATTAATTTTTTTTCAGGAGGTAAGCAATCAGCAAATACTTATTACATTTTTACTATTCATACATTAGAAGCTATAATGGTCATGGAGGTTTTACATGTGTGCATATGAGAAATGGTAAACAACAACAACAGAAAACTTGGAGATAGTTAACTTACAGAAAAGAAAATTAATGATGTGAAGGACTATTATGATGAAGAAGGATTAACCTAACATCATTGTTTCTTCATGTCTTTTTAAAAGCTCATACACCATTTTGTACCCTGAATGAGGGCAAAGAGTTAGAAATTGAAGGAAGGCTATTTTTGAGGGCAGAGTGTTTGGAGGGGCATCTGATTATCAACAATACTCCCTTAAAATGATAAACCAAATGTGAGAGTGTTTAAATCTAAGTCTGTGACCATTTTCCAGGACAATGTAGGAGGGTGATCAAAAGGTCTTCTGGAAATTGAAATGGAATTTCTAAGGTCTCTGCTCCAACCTAGAAGTACTATAATATCATAAAATATTGGAACATTCTTCATTTTTCTCCCTATTTATAAAAAAATATCATCCTCTGAAAGTATTCACTTAAAATGTAGGATTTATTCTATCCAAAATGATTGATTGAATATGAGCTGTCAGTTGAGACAAGATTCTGTAAAGAGTTAACTGGAACAGGAAAGAAAACCTTTACGAAGTTCTACCTTTAGTCTTTTTCCATAACCAATTAGAAAAAAAAAACAATGACAAAGTAAAGTGGAAATGTGATAATTAAACCTAAGCTATACAGGACATTTATAGAATGGAAAACAAATAAATTATCATTTTTATAAGTCTTTTTAAAAGACCAATATTTGGAATCATTTCATTGTGCCACAATCACTTAAATTCTATGGCTACTTAGTGAAAAGAGGTCATTCACTATTGCTCCAAATCAATATAAACTTTAAGCAGTTTCTAAATAGTTGTCCTACAACAGGCTCATGCTTGTCATACTAAGTCTCAATTTTCATTGTGTTATAACTGGCACACATCTTGACTATCAAATATTATTCTCCTAAACTTCCCAACATAAACTCTCCAGTCATATCAATGCTGCCCATTATTCATGCTAATTCCATTTTTGTCTCTCAACATTTTCTTGGAATGTGATTAGTCGCTCAGTCATATCCAACTCTTTGCAACCCCATGGATTGTAGCCCACCAGGCTCCTCTGTCTGTGGGGATTCTCCAGGAAAGAATACTGGAGTGGGTTGCCATGCCCTCCCCTCCTCCAGGGGATCTTCCCAACCCAAGGATTGAACCCAGACCTCCTGCATGACAGGTGGATTCTTCACTGTCTGAACCGCCTGCTGCTGCTGCTGCTAAGTTGCTTCAGTCATGTCTGACTCTGTGTGACTCAGGCTCCCCCATCCCTGGGATTCTCCAGGCAAGAACTCTGGAGTGGGTTGCCATTTCCTTCTCCAATGCATGAAAGTGAAAAGTGAAAGTGAAGTCGCTCAGTCATGTCCAACTCTTTGTGACCCCATGGACTGCAGCCTACCAGGCTCCTCCGTCCATGGGAGTTTCCAGGCAAGAGTACTGGAGTCGGGTGCCATCGCCTTCTCCAGTCTGAACCACCAGGGAAGCCCAAATCCTCCCTCTTATTTCCTAACTTTAGAATCTGTAAATTTTCCTGAAGTCTTCCTAATTAGTCTAGCCTGTGTCAGCTCCATTCTTCACTGACTTTGACATAGTAATTATTGTCTATACATTACATCTCAATATTTAGTCATATCTAAATTTAAGAAAGTTTTTATTTGTTTGATATTGGTTTTAATTTTTCTTCCCAGTCAGAATATATGTTCCATAGTCAGATTACACATCATCCATCAATTCTGCATTCCCTGGAATATGTAGAATGGTACTAGGAAATAAGGCTTCCCAGTTGGCTCAGTGGTAAAGAATCTGCCTGCCAATATAGAAGATGAGGATTTGTCCCTAGGTCAGAAAGTTTCCTTAGAGGAGGAAATGGCAACCCACCCTAGTATTATTGCCTTGAAAATCCCACGGACAGAAGAGTTTGGCAGGCTACAGTCCATGGGGTTGCAAAGAGTCAGATGTGACTTAGCAACTGAGCAGGTATGCCTGAAGAATTAAGTGAATGTCCTAAGAATATTTATGAAGTAGTTGGTTTGCATTGAATTAAATAAGGCCTCTCATATTTTTATTTTACTTTGGAAATAAAGATTGTCATTACACAATAATTTTTATTTTATATATTCTTATTGAACTATTATGGACATAAATTTAAGCAAACTCCAGGAGATAGTGGAGGACTGAGCAGTCTGGTGGGCTACAGTCCATGGGGTCACAAAGAGTCAGAATAACATAGAGACTGAACAGCAATAACAATTGAACTTTAACAAAAGTTTAAGATTTTATTTCCTACAACTTTGTTCCCTTTCCACCTTTATTAATATCTATCTGCCTTTATCTGCTATCATTGTCTGTTATTTTTCTCCACTGTTTCTTCTACAGGGAACTTCCTCATAGAAGAGTAGGTTATGGTCAAAAAGAAAGAGGGGAGGGACATTTTCAAAAAGGAGTATGAGGTATAATAAAATAAATCTGCAAAAGAAGTCATTTTTTAATTGTTAAAAACAGTAACATGCTTACTCATTCTACCTACAACCATTAAAACTATGAAAGTTTTTATGTGTTTGTGTATATACTGGGGGTGGAGGATCTAAAAACACAACATAAAACTTTATGCTCAGGTTATACCAGATAAAATTTTTTTTAATCATATAATATAAATCAATAATTTGGATATATGTATACATATCACAGAGGATGAGATGGCTGGATGGCATCACCGACTCGATGGATTTGAGTCCGAGTGAACTCCGGGAGTTGGTGATGGACAGGGAGGCCTGGCGTGCTGCAATTCATGGGGTCGCAAAGAGTCGGACACGACTGAGCGACTGAACTAAACTGAACTGATCACTGATTCAGAAACTAATACAACATTGTAAAGCAATCATATTCCAATTTAAAAAACTAAAAAAAAAATAATAACTTGGCTCTCATTTTTGAAATTAAACTTCCATGAATTTAACCTTGCTGCCGTTACATCATTGCTATTTCAAACTCCATTGAATGGGAGTTCAATGGAGACTAGAGCAGCATCTTAATCACTTTGTTTCCAGAGTGAAATAAGTGGTAAAGAACATGCCAATGCAGGAGATGTGGGTTCAATCCCTGGGTCAAGAAGATCCCTTGAAGAAGGAAATGACAACCTACTCCAGTATTCCTGCCTGGGAAAACCCATGGACAGAGTAGCCTGGAAGGCTACAGTCCACAGTGCAGCAAAACAGTCGGAAATGACTTAGTGACTAAACAACAATAAAAATGTATAATCAGATCAGATCAGATCAGTCACTTAGTCGTGTCTGACTCTTTGTGACCACATGAATCGCAGCACGCCAGGCCTCCCTGTCCATCACCAACTCCCGGAGTTCACTCAGACTCACGTCCATCGAGTCAGCGATGCCATCCAGCCATCTCATCCTCTGTCGTCCCCTTCTCCTCCTGCCCCCAATCCCTCCCAGCATCAGAGTCTTTTCCAATGAGTCAACTCTTCACATGAGGTGGCCAAAGTACTGGAATTTCAGCTTTAGCATCATTCCTTCCAAAGAAATCCCAGGGCCGATCTCCTTCAGAATGGACTGGTTGGATCTCCTTGCAGTCCAGGGACTCTCAAGAGTCTTCTCCAACACCACAGTTCGAAAGCATCCTCAGAATAGATATTTGCTTTGTGAGTAGAGTTCATTTTTGCTACCACTGTTCTATTTACTGATTTTCTATATTACATTCTCTTCTTCTATTGATTATTTGGCTTTCTACTATTGGTTTTTTATTTGCATCCCTATCAGGGAAAACAAAACCACCTTGTTCAAAGGTTTTGTGACTACTTAAAAATCAGACTTCTAGGTTTTTCTTTGTAAATTTCTTCTATTTATAGTATCTGACCAGATTGGGAATTTCCAGAGGACAGTATGTGTCTCATTTACTGTTGTATTTCCTGTTCCTGGTTTGGTATCAGGCATAGATAAGGAATTACCCAATAATGGAGAATGAAATAAAGTCTCCATTTTCTCAGTGTTATCACTGAGAATGATAATCAATAGTGTCAACTGTTTTACAGTCTGATATGGCTGGGAGTGTTTCCCAAAATTTTATAATGCTTATGGGAAGAACTCGGGACTCTGAAAGGATTTAGGGTTAAAATCCTGGCGCTGACACCAGAAGTTATGTGACATTGACTGAGTTAGCAAACCTCTTTTGTCTTAATTTCTTCAATTGTAAAATAAGACTAATAAAAGCAAAACTGAGAAAGGAGTACAGCAAGGCTGTATATTGTCAACCTGCTTATTTAACTTATATGCAGAGTACATCATGAGAAATGCGGGCTTAAAGAGTTACAAGCTGGAATCAAGATTGCTGGGAGAAATATCAACAACCTCAGATATGCAGATGATACCATTCTAATGGCAGAAAGTGAACAGGAACTAAAGAGCCTCTTGATGAGGGTGAAAGAAGAGAATGAAAGAGCTGGCTTAAGATTCAACATTCAAAAAACTAAGATGTGATATCCGGTCCTATCTCTTTATGGCAAATACATGGGGAAAAAGTGGAAATGGTGACAGATTTTATTTTCTTGGACTCCAAAACCACTGTGAACAATCACTGCAGCCAGGAAATTAATACTTTTGCTTCTTGGAAGAAAAACTATAACAAACCTAGACAGCATATTAAAAAGCAGAGACATTACTGACAAAGGTCCATATAGTCAAAGCTATGGCTTTTTCAGTAGTCATTTATGGATGTGAGAGTTGGACCATAAAGAAGGCTGAGGTGAAGAATTGATGTTCTTGATGGGATAGTAACAAAGATTAAATAAGTAATGTATGTAAATCTTACATTAATTAATTGCACAGTAAATGTTAGCTATTGTTTCTGTTTTCTTCGTGTAAGATAGAAACAATGCTCAGATTTTATATTACATATAAATTAATTTATGTACCAGCTCCTGTAATCTTTGCACTTTCTCCATCTCATTGTAATATTGTGACTTTTAATATGAAATATATATTTTGTTATCATCCCTGTTCTGACATAGAGGTCCTAAAACCTTTGCAATTTCCTAAAAGTAAGAGGGATAAGACCCAGAGGGTCTTTTGTTATTTGTAACAAGCCCCTTTCAACCACACCTGAGTTTAAGCTAAGGTGGTGACTTTTGGAAGATGCTAAGGATGGGGGATAGTTACCAGGGAAACCAATCTTGTGACTGGAGGGTTGAAACCTTAAGTCCCACACCCAAGGACTGTTGACCAATGATAGACTCAATCATACCTACATAAAAAAATCCTTTGTTGTTGTTGTTTAGTCACTAAGTCGTGCCCAACTCTTCTAGTGCCATGGACTGTAGCCCCCCAGGCTCCTGTGTCCATGGGATTTCCCAGGCAAGAATACTGCAGTGGGTTGCCATTTCCTACTCCTGGGGATCTTCCTGACTCAGGGATTGAACCCGTGTCTCCTGCATTTCCTTCAATACAGACAGATTCTTTACTGCTTGAGCCATCATGGAAGCCCTTTTGTATATTCACATAAATTATTACAATACCCTCTGAGATCAGAATTATTGGTCTCCCAATTTTATAAGTAATGATTTTCACAATTTCTCATAACATCCTGCATTTCTACCACTTATCCCATTCTATCTATACATATTTATACAATTTTTGATGGTTATTTATTGAACTTTTGTCTCACCATTAATCTGTACATTCCAAAAGGGTATAGACCACACTTTCTTTTTTTAAATCAAAGTATCACCAGAACTTAAAATTTTTTTTTAATTGGTGGAAAATTGCTTTACAATGTTGTGTTGGTTTCTGCTGTACAACAGCACAAAGCAATTCATAATTATATATATCTCCTCCCTCCTGTGCCTTTCTCCCCTCTCTCCATCCCACCCCTCTAAGTTGTCACAGAGTACCAGGCTGGGTTCCCTGTATTACACAGCAACTTCCCACTAACTATTCTACACATGAATGGCGACCTACTCCAGCACTCTTGCCTGGAAAATCCCATGGCCAGAGGAGCCTGGAGGGCTCCAGTCGCAAAGAGCTGGACACAACAGAGCTCGCATGTTTAGACCGGTAGATAAGGGTATATATGTCAATGCTACTTTCTCAATTTGACCCACCCTCACCTTCTCCAACTGTATCCACAAGTCTGTTCGCTACTAAGTTTATCAGTACCATTTTTCTAGATTCCATATATATGCATTAATATATGATATTTTTCTCTTTCTGAATTATCTGACTCTTCCCTAGAAATTTCTATAATTCTTGGCATATAGGATGAATTCCATAAATATATATTGCATTAATGAATGAAATAAGTTAAGAATATTATGCAAATTGACATAGCACTAAAGTGGTAGAGCAAGCAAAGTTTCAAATCCAGAGCGGCCTCTAGAGCCTATGCTCTTCACAGTCCACTGATTCGCCTGCCTAACGCATGTGGCTTCAGGTATACTTGTACTTTACTTCCCTCTCTGGTAGAGGTTCTTTATCTGTTGGACTTGACCTTCCTTTCTGGCCATTTCTTCTCAATCTTCTGTGCATCCCTTCATGTACCCTTCTATCACACTTTTCTCCTCCTTCTATCACTGGTGTTGGTTTTAGTTCTTGTTTGTCTTATTCATTAGGATACCTCATCAATGTCCCTGGCTTCAGTTACATCCTACATCTCTAGCTCTCTTTGGCAGGGACGGGGGTGGGTGGGGGGAGTGGGGGGTGGGGCGGTGGGGAGGTCTAACATTTCCATATGATAAATATCTAACACCTCTATTTGATGCTTCATTTCACATTAGGCTTTGTAGAATTGCTCTCCACCTTTGTGAATGGCCCAGCATAATCCCGAGACTTCCCTTCTTTCTTATGATTCCTTTTTCTATATTCTCAGTGCCACTGCTAAGTTCAGCCAATTGTTATTTTTCCCACAGTTGACTCTATTATCCTTACTTGTGTAGACTTCTAAATTTTCTCCCAGTAACCATTTTCCCCCCTCCCATTTTAAACAACTAATTAATGAGTGACTATATGTCTTAGATTTCCCTGCAGTGTCTGGCTGGCTATGAGCCCAGTGAAAAGTGAAAATGAAAGTCACCTGGTAGTGTCTGACTCTGTGCGACCCCATGGACTATACAGTCTATGGAATTCTCTAGGCCAGAATACTGGAGTGGGTAGCCTTTCCTTTCTCCAGGGGATCTTCCCAACCCAGGGGTTGAACCCAGGTCTCCTGCATTGCAGACAGATTCTTTATCAGCTGAGCCATAAAGGGAAGCCTGGCTATGAGCCAAAGCTCAACTGAATAGTCTGTGAGAAGAAATGATGTGTAGGAGTTCTGGATCATGTTTTCTGGGACATATATACTTCCTCTGAGACACTGTTTCCCACTTATGCTGAGAAATAATAAAAAATGCATCAATACCACTTGGATTTCTGCTCCTGTTCTAAACAGCCTGTTTTCTTTTAGATTATTAGCTGAAAAGAAAACTACTTCTATCTCATTTGGAACACTGCATTTTAGTGTCTTTTATGGCAACCCACTCCAGTACTCTTGCCTGGAAATCCCAAGGACAGAGAAGCCTAGTAGGCTGCAGTCCATTGGGTCTCGAAGAGTCGGACATGACTGAGCGACTTCACTTTCACTTTTCACTTTCATGCACTGGAGAAGGAAATGGCAACCCACTCCAGTGTTCTCACTTGGAGAATCCCAGGGATGGTGGAGCCTGGTGGGCTGCCGTCTATGGGGTTGCACAGAGTCGGATATGACTGAAGCGACTTAGCAGCATAGCCACTTAGGTGATTCCCTGGTGGCTCAAATGGAAAAGATTCGGCCTGTGGTCCAAAAGACCTGAGTTTGATCCCTAGGTCGGGAAGATTTCCTGGAGAAGGGAACGGCAACCTGCTCCAGTATTCTTGCCTGGAGAATTCCATGGACAGAGGAGACAATCCATGGGATTGCATAGAGTCGGACACAACTGAGTGACCTGAGTGACTAACACTCATAGCCATTTATGGGCTTTCATAGCCATTTAGAGGCTTCCCAGGTGGCACTAGTGGTAAAGAACTGCCTGCCAATGCAGGAGATGTAAGAGATGAGTGTTCGATCCCTTGGTCGGGAAGATCCCCTGGAGGAGGAAATGGCAACCTGCTCCAGTATTCTTGTCTGGAGAATCCCATGGACAGAGAAGCCTGGCGGGCTACAGTCCACAGGGTCCCAAAGAGTCAGCCATGACTGAGCAATTGAGCACACACACTTGCATAGCCATTTAGATTCTACCCTAAAAACTTCATAAAATTAGGTTGCCTAATTCCAGTCTGACTCCAATCCATACTCTGATACTTTTAAATAAATGTACTCTTTCAAAAATGCAAATACAGTCAGGCCAATCTCCTGTTTAAACTGTAGAAGTGGCATTTACTTTATTTCCAAATTTTCTAAAATAAGCATATATTGATTTTATAATCATGAGGAAATAAATTAAATAAATCCATTAGTGACTCCCTCAAGCCTTCAAGATAAAGTTCAAGTTGCTTAACAGGGCATAGAAATCCCTTCACGGTTTGCCTTCTGTCTATTTCTAGTCTTAACTTTTCCCTAGCCTCACAGGTCTCCAAGTATGTGAATCTTTCAGTCCCTGGATGGCAATAAGATTTTAGGCACATCTGTGTCTTTTCACCTTCTACTCTCTCTGTCTGGATGTCTTTACATGATTTTCTGCCAAAGTGAAAGTGAAGTCTCTCAGTGTGTCTGACTCTGCGACCCCATGGACTGTAGCCTACCAGGATCCTCCGTCCATGGGATTGTCCAGGCAAGAGTACTGGAGTGGGTTGCCATTTTCTTCTCCAGGGGATCCTCCTGACCCAGGGATTGAACCCGGGTTTCCCGCATTGTAGGTGGACGCTTTACCTTCTGAGCCACCAGGGACGCCCACGTTTTTCTGTCCTTCAAGTCTTAGGTTCGGACTCAGGATTAGTATTGTAGCCTCCAAGAAATCTTTCCTAACGCCTTAGTGAAGTGAGGTTGCTCAGTCGTGCCTGACTCTTTGCGACCCCATGGACAGTAGCCTGCACCAAGCTCCTCCATCCATGGGGTTTTCCAGGCAAGAGTACTGGAGTGGGTTGCCATTTCCTTCTCCATCCTAATGCCTTAGTGTCAGTTTAATGCCTCTCATCTGTCACCAAACCTTGTCTATAACTTTATCAGGAAGATTTGACATTAATCTCCCCACTAGATTTTTTCTGTTCTTATACTAAACATTTACTCTCATTTAACCAGATTCTATGTTATTCATGTATATGTCTATGGATGATTAATGTTCAATTTTTATTTTTAATTGAATGAAGAGGTCACACTTTTTTTTTTTTAACCCTAGGGTCAAATGTGACCTTGCTGCTGCTGCTGCTGCTGCGTCGCTTTAGTCGTGTCCGACTCTATGCAACCCCATAGATGGCAGCTCACCAGGCTTCCCCGTCCCTGGGATTCTTCAGGCAAGAACACTGGAGTGGGTTGCCATTTCCTTCTCCAATGCATGAAAGTGAAAAGTGAAAGTGAAGTCGCTCAGTCGTGTCCGACTCTAGCGACCCCGTGGACTGCAGCCCACCAGGCTCCTCCGTCCATGGGATTTTCTAGACAAAAGTACTGGAGTGGGGTGCCATTTCCTTCTCCGAGATTTCTACATTTAAGCCCAAGACAGCTCCTCATAAAGATACAGAATAGAATCTTTTCATGTGTTTGTTAGCCATCTGTATGTCTTCTTTGGAGAAATGTCTATTTAGTTCTTTGGCCCATTTTTTGATTGGGTCATTTATTTTTCTGGAGTTGAGCTGTAGGAGTTGCTTGTATATTCTCGAGATTAGTTGTTTGTCAGTTGCTTCATTTGCTATTATTTTCTCCCATTCTGAAGGCTGTCTTTTCACCTTGCTAATAGTTTCCTTTGATGTGCAGAAGCTTTTAAGGTTAATTAGGTCCCATTTGTTTATTTTTGCTTTTATTTCCAATATTCTGGGAGGTGGGTCATAGAGGATCCTGCTGTGATGTATGTCAGAGAGTGTTTTGCCTATGTTCTCCTCTAGGAGTTTTATAGTTTCTGGTCTTACGTTGAGATCTTTAATCCATTTTGAGTTTATTTTTGTGTATAGTGTTAGAAAGTGTTCTAGTTTCATTCTTTTACAAGTGGTTGACCAGATTTCCCAGCACCACTTGTTAAAGAGATTGTCTTTAATCCATTGTATATTCTTGCCTCCTTTGTCAAAGATAAGGTGTCCATATGTGCGTGGATTTATCTCTGGGCTTTCTATTTTGTTCCATTGATCTATATTTCTGTCTTTGTGCCAGTACCATACTGTCTTGATAACTGTGGCTTTGTAGTAGAGCCTGAAGTCAGGTAGGTTGATTCCTCCAGTCCCATTCTTCTTTCTCAAGATTGCTTTGGCTATTCAAGGTTTTTTGTATTTCCATACAAATTGTGAAATTATTTGTTCTAGCTCTGTGAAGAATGCTGTTGGTAGCTTGATAGGGATTGCATTGAATCTATAAATTGCTTTGGGTAGTATACTCATTTTCACTATATTGATTCTTCCAATCCATGAACATGGTATATTTCTCCATCTGTTAGTGTCCTCTTTGATTTCTTTCACCAGTGTTTTATAGTTTTCTATATATAGTTCTTTAGTTTCTTTAGGTAGATATATTCCTAAGTATTTTATTCTTTCTGTTGCAATGGTGAATGGAATTGTTTCCTTAATTTCTCTTTCTGTTTTCTCATTATTAGTGTAGAGGAATGCAAGTGACATACAGATGGCTAACAAACACATGAAAAGATGCTCAACATCACTCATTATCAGAGAAATGCAAATCAAAACCACTATGAGGTACCATTTCACACCAGTCAGAATGGCTGCGATCCAAAAGTCTACAAGTAATAAATGCTGGAGAGGGTGTGGAGAAAAGGGAACCCTCTTACGCTGATGGTGGGAATGCAAACTAGTACAGCCACTATGGAGAATAGTGTGGAGATTCCTTAAAAAACTGGAAATAGAACTGCCTTATGATCCAGCAATCCCACTGCTGGGCATACACACTGAGGAAACCAGAAGGGAAAGAGACACATGTACCCCAATGTTCATCGCAGCACTGTTTATAATAGCCAGGACATGGAAGCAACCTAGATGTCCATCAGCAGATGAATGGATAAGAAAGCAGTGGTACATATACACAATGGAGTAGTACTCAGCCATTAAAAAGGATACATTTGAATCAGTTCTAATGAGGTGGATGAAACTGGAGCCTATTATACAGAGTGAAGTAAGCCAGAAAGAAAAACACCAATACAGTATACTAACGCATATATATGGAATTTAGAAAGATGGTAACAATAACCCTGTGTACGAGACAGCAAAAGAGACACTGATGTATAGAACAGTCTTATGGACTCTGTGGGAGAGGGAGAGGGTGGGAAGATTTGGGAGAATGGCATTGAAACATGTAAAATATCATGTATGAAACGAGTTGCCAGTCCAGGTTCGATACTGGATGCTTGGGGCTGGTGCACTGGGACGACCCAGAGGGATGGAATGGGGAGGGAGGAGGGAGGAGGGAGGAGGGTTCAGGATGGGGAACACATGTATACCTGTGGCGGATTCATTTTGATATTTGGCAAAACTAATACAATTATATAAAGTTTAAAAATAAAATAAAAAAAAAAGAGATACAGAATAGTAGGAACATTTAAATTGAAATTTATAATTCACATAATTAGAATCTGATTAGGAATATATGTTTTCTTTCAATGTCAGCTTTCTCAAAGACCTTTAAAACTTCAGTGCCTTGGAAGAATTTAAGAAGTTCCTTTGAAATATTACTTTTATATTGAAGAGACAACCGCTTTCTAAGAAATAAGAGATTGCTTAAAAAGTTTGCAGTGCTTTATATAGCAGATAATTAATAAATGCTGATAAGTACATGAATGGCTTGGCTTTGGTAAATATGGAGTTGATCAAACATTGGAAGACTGAATTTGCAAATATTCTCAAAATTTAGTGCTTGGGTTCTCAAAACTAAAATAAATAAAATTTAGCAGTTTTTCATATTCTTTAGAAATCTTTTGGTTCTTAGATTTCTTTGGTTAGGAGAGGATCTTAACATATCCCCCAAATGGTAAAATAATTATACTTCTTTTTTAAACATTTATACCAAAATTATACATTTTCCAACATTTATCTAAAAGAATTAACATTCCATTATTCATGATTTTTTTGAAATATGATGCTTGATAGATGGACATGTAACTTCATGTGAGTTAAATATAAAATTGCTAGTTATGGGCTGATCTTTTAAAATTAAAAGAAAAATTCCTATTTTGCTAGACCTTTTAGCCTTGTCCTGGGCCAAGTTTATACAGAAGAGTTCAGTAAAATAAGTTATTTTTGTATGATTTACACATTGTCGTTTGTTAAGGAATTGATATAACCACACTGGTATGTTTTCGGCTGCAAATATTAAGTGTCTATTAGTCGGGGAGGCAATAACACAATCAGAGACAGTTTCAGAGAGGGTAAAACCTTTACAGTCACAGACAGATGATGTTTAGAAGGTTCTTTGCTTGGCTTAATGCTCTTCAAGCCCCATCTGGAAATTCTTAATCATTTCTGAACAAAGCACATTTTCATACATTATGCAGCCAATCCTAGGTATTATATAATTTAAGTGATTCTCCCAATTTTGAACACATGGTTGGGGAATGCAAGGCTAAAATGCCCACTTCTAAGCAGTTACCAATGAACAACACACCTAGAGTCCTGTCTGCCAGTCTCTACTCGCCCAGCTTAGCTGTCAGGAGCAGCACGCAGGTTAAAAAAGAAAGATTCTCCTAAGTGTCAATCCCTCCTGCTGGCTCAAGAGAACAAAGCTGGCAGGCAAAGTGAATCAGATAGCGAACTGTGCACGCCCAAGCTTCAGAATAAAGCCGATAGGTCTAATTTCAGCTTTACCAGCCTTGGTAGTGTTCCTTTAAGTTCACTAAGTAGGATATACCTGTAAGCAAGCAGTCTAATGTTTTTGTGATCTTGCTGCTGTGAAAGTATTTAATAATAAGCCTCAGAAGTTGGGAAGTAAGAAGGAAATCTATGATGTCTAATGCCAAGGTGGTGTTCACTGTGTTGAAAGTTGATTAAATTTCCTTTTAACACCCCTTGAAACTGACATTTTGCTGCCGCTTAAATTTTTTCCCTCCAAACTATTTTTTATACCCATGATTTAGAGTGATACACAGCAAAGCAGTGGCTATGAATTGGCTCAAAATGATTCTAGGGGTAATGAGCAGAGATTGAAAAAAGTCTGCTCCTGTTCATTTAAGGAAAGTAAAGCTAACTTTATCCTGCAGCTGCGTGCAAGGCAGGGTCAAAGATTTGAGACTGCTCAAATAGTGCCATCCAAATTTGATCGGTTTGAAGTGATAACTAGGTTCCAGAATCCCATAGATTGATAAAAGAAAAAAAAATATTTTAATAGATTAGGGCATTCTCAGCTATCAGTTGCAAAATTGCTTGCTATATTTGCATGCTTCCATTTTTAAAGTTACATCTGTTTTAATTGAGCGAGTCTAAATTTATGAATTAATATAGCACACTCCTATATTTGATATCTCAAGTATCTGATTCTCAAAGAGGATTATTTATGTGCATGTGCACATCTATCACAGGCAAAAATGGAAGCCAAACTTGAAACTCTATAAATGGTATTGGTGATGCATTTGTGGACATGTATGATGTAGAACTTTATAATTACTATTTGAATGCTCAAATAATACAAAACAGAATACCTCATAAATGGAGTAACACAGTATCTTCTATATAGACCATCAACTGTGACCATTACGAAAACACTGACCTAGAGCTAATTGTATATACCCTTTTTTCTCCACTTCATTCTATTTTTAGTCACATCAATAGTTAAACACTGGAAATTTAACAGGCTTTCTTATGAAAAGTGCCTGAAATATTAGCTCCTTATTTTCTTTTGCTTTTGAGTCTGGCTCAATGGTTTTACCTTATTCATACCAATGTCTCCCTTTCATAACATAGTCTAAAACATGATTCTGTGTGGGAAAAATGTGAAGATAAAAGAGCAAAACATTTACTAGATTTTTAAAAAAGTACAAGTACTAACAAGGTTTATTTACATGTAATAATAGAAAGTGAGGAATGATCTTAATTTATGCAGCGATAGCATCTCTCCAAAATAAAGAAGTAATGGTATTCAAATAAAGTAATTCTCTATATTAAAAATAGGATGGAACAATATTAAAGAATCACTTAAAGCCTATGATTTACCTTGAATTCCCATCAAGACATGCAGTCAGACTCTAGTAATTGTAGAGACCTTGGGAATGCTAGTCTTTACTAGGTGACAGGAAATCAAGAATTAGATTGGAATAAGAAACAGTAATATGAGAAGAAGTTATAGTTGTGTGTTAGGCCTTATCAGAATAAGAGTGGAAAGCCTCTGGCCACGTGAGAATAAGTCAACAAGTCCAATATAGAATCTTCACAATATTACTTATCATTGTACAATTGTGCTTAGTCACTCAGTCGTGTCTGATTCCTTGTGACCCCATGGACCCACCAGGCTCCTCTGTCCATGCAATTTTCCAAGAAAGAATACTGGAGTGGTTTGCCATTCCCTTCTCCAGGATCACTGTGCAGTAAGTGAAAAAATGTGAATATAACTATAAACATGTTTGTAGCCTTTATTAAAGTGTCACCTAAATTTCATGTATTCATATTTAACAATATTCTTATAATACTATTTAAATGAGCTTTAATTATTCTTTGTTTCATGTTTACGCATGGCAATTATAATCAAAGGATGATACGAATGAAGACTGGTAACTCAAATACCATGAGTGTCATTGCTTATTGCTATCAGTGACACTATTGTCAAAGACAGTGAAAGTGAAAGCCACTCAGTCGTGTCGACTCTTTGTGGCCCCATGGACTATACAGTCCATGGAATTCTCCAGGCCAGAATACTGGAGTGGGTAGCCTTCCCCTTCTCCAGGGGGTCTTCCCAACCCAGGAATCAAACCCAGGTCTCCCACATTGCAGGCAGATTCTTTACCAGTTGAGCCACAAGGGAAGCCCACTATTATCAAATATGGTGAACAATTCCTGAAAAATCCCAGGAACTTTCCTGGTCGTCCATTGGTTAAGAATCCACATTCCAATTCAGGGGGCATGAGTTCAATCCCTGGCTGGGAAACTAAGCTCCCACATGCCACAGAGCAATTAAGCCCATGTGTTGCAACAGCTGAGCCTGCTCTTTACAACTAGAGAGAAGACTATGAGCTGCAACAAAAAATCCTGCATGCTGCAACGAAGACCCGATGCAGCCATAAATAAATATTCCAAACTGAAGTAAAACTTTCCATAGATTTGCAATATAGTCACAATTCTGGAAAATTTAGTCTGTGTAAAAGCTGCACATGTCAAGAGGTTTCAAGTTCTAGGCTCAGATAATTATAAATAATTCTTCCCTTATATGGATTTCTGATGGCATATTCAAAACCTGAGGAAAAGCTTGAGAAAATATGCTTTATTGTGTGACACTATCCTAGTCATTGTAAGGCCTATAGCATCCTGGTCCTCACTCACTAAAAGCCAGTACATTGTGACAAAATCACCCTTTTCAATTTCCAAAATGCCCTCTAGGGGGAGCTACTACCTCCGTCAAAAAACTAGGATCCCAGCTGTTTTTTTTAAAAAAATAGTTTTGTGATAAATAATGTAAGCATACCTTCTAGTTGAGGTATTTACATTTAGATTAAAGTATTATTAGCATTTTAATTTTTTAATTAAAAATTTTTATTATTTTATGCTGACTAATCAAGTATTTGTTCACTTATGAAAACCCAACTTTATTACCAATGAATGTTAAAAAATTTCAAGTAGGAAGTGTTAATACTAACATACTAACTTATATGACCAGAAGTAGCACAGTAATTGGTTAAACAATATGATTTCAAATTAGATATCTAGTTCAAGACTCAGAATG
Source organism: Bubalus kerabau (assembly GCF_029407905.1). NCBI lineage: Eukaryota > Metazoa > Chordata > Mammalia > Artiodactyla > Bovidae > Bubalus > Bubalus kerabau. The sequence continues at coordinate 28,821,588 of NC_073624.1, forward strand.
ATTTTTTACTAGTTGTATGAGCTAATATGAAATATTTAACCATTATAACCTCCAAGCACTTCATCTGGATATAATAAAAGTAATTTACATGGGTATGTTTTATAGAGAAAATGTAGACTTTTTAAAAAAAGTACTTAAACATATATTAGCTAATTGTTATTGCTATAAAAGCAGTTTTAGATTTTCACTATATATTTTTTTTTTATGAAATAAATAAATATCAGAGGCTATTAAATTGCATTAAAAGCTATGGGCACTGTCAAAGCAGGTAATTCAAAAGAAGAGGTAAACTTTGCATTACAACAAAAGAGAGAAGAAAATGTGTCAGACAGAAATAATTTCTAATTGTTACACATTTTATACAGCAAAGCCTCTGCCTTTTCTTTTAGTGTCATGATTTTGCTGTTCCCAGTCTTGGCTGAGTGATATCACAGCCGAACTCTGCTTTAGTCTCCATACCAAGTCATGATTATACTAGCAAAATCATTGGTTACATGAGAACAAGGAAGGGCCTTAACTTCCCTAGATCCTTGCTAGTATTTTTAAAGATTTTTTGAGTTAGACTGAACACATTTTTTGCCCTCTGCTTTAAAAGTGTCAATTACCAAAATGAAACTTATCAACCAAAATTATATTCCCAGAGTAAAAAACAGAGACATCACTTTGCAAAGGTCCATATAGTCAAAGCTATAGTTTTTCTGATAGTTCTGTAGATTTCATAAATCATAGATGTAAGAGCTGGACAATAAGGAAGGCTGAGCACCAAAGAACTGATGCTTTTGAAATGTGGTGCTGGAGAAGACTCTTGAGAGTCCGCTGGACTACAAGGAGATTAAACCAGTCAATTCTGAAAGAAATCAACCTTGAATATTCATTGGAAGGACTGATGCTGAATATGAAGCTCCAATACTCTGGCCACAAGATGTGAAGAGCTGACTTGGAAAAGTCTCTGGTGCTGGGAAAGATTGAGGGCAGGAGGAGAAGGGGGCAACGGAGGATGAGATGGTTGGATGGCACCACTGATCAATGGACACGCATTTGAGCAAACTCTAGGAGATGGTGAAGGACAGCGAAGCCTGGTGTGCTGCAGTTCATAGGGTTGCAAAGAATCGGACATGACTCAGTTATTGAACAAAAAATATGTGGCACATACATGAAGTGTGAATCTATGCTTGTTTCCCCTTTAACCGAGATTATCTAAAAATCTTTCACTAGACAGAATTGTTTAGAGGGTGGAAGTGAAAAAAGTGAAATACATTTCCCCAGTCAGAGCTGTTACTTAAGAGTCTTCTTTTTCTCAGTCTCCTCTTCTGCCCTTAAGTCACCATAAAGCTGCTGAGCTTCAAGTTGTTCAATATTTAAATCTCATGGATTGGTAATACAGTTAACAGTGTATTCTTTTTAACAAAAATCTATTACAACAGCATTTGAGCATTGCATCAGGGCCATTTATCTCTAAAACTATAATGTGTATTTACAAACCCTATTCTTTTGACGGGACTATTCCCCTCATAATCTCACCATTTTATATGATTAATAGTTACACTGGAAACAAATAAACTGGTTTGGCCTGAATGTCAATTTTTAAGCAAATCTGTTTGTAGATCTCTTGGCGGGTTTGAGATTATACTATGCATGGAGTTAGGTTAGTGAAAGAATCCTGTGGATGGATTTATCAGTCTCTCTTTCTGACCAAGTGAAATATTTGTTGGATGAGAGGGTAGCTTTTTGCCCCTCTCCCTGACTCTACCCAAATTCATTGCCCCTTGTGAAGGCTATGATACCAGTCCCTGACTTTCTCCACCTTTTTCTCAAACTTTGCTCTCCTCCCCTGACCCTTCTAGGCTCTATTTTCCTTATCCTGCTTTACTTCTGTTTTTCATGCTATTTTTAGCACCTGGAAACCTGTATTAACTTATTTATCACTTTATTGTCTGTCTCTTCAATAGAACATCAGGTCCTCTGAGACTGAGGCTTTGTTTTGGTCACTGCTCTAGCCTGTGCCAGGGAAATAGAATACAGCAAATATTTGTTGAAGGAGTGAACAAAGCAAAGGCTTTTCTTGGTGTTTATTAATGTAATTGATTCAGAAATTCTGTTGTTGTTGTTGCCTCAAGTGGTCCAGTCTAAAATTATACTTTAAACAGAGAATAGTAGATCAAATTAGAAATGAACTGAGGAGGAGAATTGTAATGTTATTTAACTCTAAGTGGAAATCTGGGAATCAAGAAATCTTAGGAGACTAATTGAGGATACTTTTTAAAAGCTTTCAATATCCTCTTTCTGTATCCTAGAGAATGAAGACTGGAGACCCTTGAGAAGTCATGCCTCAATATCTGTATTTCTATCAGACAACTTTCTTAAATAGTAATGTCAATCCTGTTTATGACCAAAGACCCTCCTTCACACATACATCTCTCCTGGGTGAGCTGGTACTGCTAAGAATCAGTCTACCTGACATTTCCAGAATAGCTAAGGAACAGATTGTTATTTTCCTAACTTAGTAGTTTGGCTATCAATTTATATTCCCAAATTATTAAATATTATCAGAGGGAAAAATAAAAAAACAAATCATGAATACTACCTCCCACAGGGTACAAGTGGAAAGCTAATAAGCCAGCAGAGAATAGCAGTTACCTACCTATTCTAGGATGTACCTTACCAATTGCAACTTACATGGTCAAAATCAACTGATGTATTTTATAAGGTAACCACGTTTCCCCAGGAGATCTGGAGACTCACACTGTGTAAGCGTCCATATAATTTACATATAGTGCATATCATACTCAGAAATACTCTTCCCACATTCACATATGTAAAATAAAGTATCCAATAAAATCTTACAGTAGTTGTAGTCGGGTCAAATATTCAGGAAGTCTAGGAGAGGTAAGGGTCAGAACGGTCCGTGAACAATGGACCAGCTTCCTGAACTCCTTCCTTACATGAGGGACAGTTCCAGAGCAATCCAGCAAGCACAGCTAGAAAGAAAGAGGATGAGAATTAATACTGTTCTTGAAAAGACTTATGTCTGCTAGTGGGAATGTACTGAACATTAATTGGTTTAAGGCACCACATCAGGTCCCCTAAGAATTGTTTTTGGGATCCTAGATGGTACTAAAGTAGAATTCTGTCTCCACATGGAGGGTCGGTTGTAGAATCTTTCTATAAACGAACTGCTTTTTATTCTTTCCTTTGCTTTCTCCCTCTTCCAAATAATACCAACGTATATACTTAATTCAGAAAAGCAAGCTTTGGCATACAGTTCTTATTAAAGCTTAGAAAAAAGATTACTAGTATATAATTCTGAGGTTTATAATTTCCCCTTAAATAAGCTATAGGTTAATGTGTAAAACCCCCTGTGGATTTTTCCCTTTGTCTAAATAATATCCTGTAATTCAAGCCAATATACTTTACAATAGCATGTTAAAAGCAAATAGGAAAGCAGCTTAGCTCTAAATTAAGGTTCCTCCATCAGCATTTCCACTCACTCTGGATATTTTCTGATACAAAGCTTTGGTCTCTCCTTTCACGATGCTATTCTGCAATAGTAAAGCAAGTAACCACAGCTTCATAATGCTAAGCACTCCAGTGGGAAACACAAACAGAGTGCATAAACCAAAGTATTCATTTCATGAGGTTTTATTAAAAGGCTTCACCTCTAAATTGAGCTGTCATACACTGTTGGGAAACTTTTTACCACAGTTTATTTTAACTATGTAAAACATTAAAGGAATGGAATTTCTTCCACTTTTCACAGAACGGGCATGACCTTGCTTACACACTATAAGCAGTCTACACCGCATTTAATCAAATTGGCTGGAGAGTAAAATCAGGACATATGTTTTCCTATTTTCCCCAGTTTTCAGAAATAACCCCAACCTCGTTAACATGCTGTAGATTGTCATGTAGACCCAGTAAGTTCTCTGGTGTTCTTACTGAGAAGCTGTACTGCATGATTAAAAGATATCCTCCGGAGGAGAAGGACTTTAGGTAATTTATAAATCATTCATTTGTGACACAGCTTTATACAGCATTTCAAGGAATTGCATTAACTGCTTTTGTAGTTTCCTCAAATGTTGCTTTCAGTTGACAGTGTCATAGGTCATTACCGATTTTTTCCTTATGTAAGCAATACCAACTTTCTATTAAAAATACTAATTTCCACCCTACTACAGTGTCTTTTGAAGTAGGGTGTATATTTTTTAAAAAAATCAAGTTGCTTTGAAATATTAAAGGAATATATTTAACTGAAGGGTTTTCAGACAGGTTGTTTTTCTGTATTCCTGATGACAGAAAGATTTTAGCCTACAAAGTCAATAGTAAATTTTATTAAAGTCATTATTTTCCTGTTACAGGCCTTGTGCTTTAAATAACTACAGCTGACAATGCTGTCTTACATACTGTCATACTGTAAAATGTCCCCTCTTTATTACCACAGGGACAACTCATTTAGAACTTTGAAAGTGTTTTCACATTGGAGTTGCTCATTTGCAGAGCTGGCCTATAGCTGTGTTTAAAGAATGTGGTTGATACTTCTCTTTTCCTCTAAATATTCTAGGGAAAAATATAAACTTGCCAACACAACATTTTTTAGATAAAGATTAATGTCCCTTCTCCATAGATAAAATATATCTCAATCTTTCCAGATTAGTGTGCTCTGACTACTCATGACATTATTTCTCCCATTGGCCCATTGTGTGTAAGAGCAAAGCACTCAATGTGGATATGAAATGTTTCATTTCAGGAATTTTTTTACTTTCTCCCAAATTACATTCTTTAATGGATGACCCATCCTGTCGGCATCATCTTTTCCATCCACATAATCTTGATGATAGGAATGTATAATGATTAGAAATAGAATAATCATCCAGAAAATACTTTTATGAAAATCAGAAGGAATGTTTATAATTTTTGCAATCATGGCATAACATTCTGTTAGTGGAAGCACATTGACTGAAACTGCCCACCCTGGCCAGGCACTATAGTAACCATCTGCATGAGTTATTTTATGACAGGAGGCCCTGGTAAGGAATATGGAACTATAAGCCTCCACCAACCGGAAGAGTTTGAAAAAGGTCAAAAGGAGATATCACATGTCTGACCACCTCCCAGAATCCTTCTCTCTGGCATCCATCTTGGCTGAACAAGGTGTGCACACCCAGGAAGGACTCTGAGTCAGAATGATTGGCTAAGGACCACCAGAAAAGTAATCTCATCACCATAAAACCCCAGACTGCAAGCCATGTGACACAGCTGTTCTCCTGGGTTCCCTTCCCCTAGTTTACCATACTGCTTTCCACCCAGGTGCTTTTTCCCAATAAAATCTCTTGCTTTGTCAGCACACGTGTCTCCTTGGACAACTCATTTCCAAGTGTTAGACCAGAGCCCAGTTTTGGGCCCTGGAAGAATTCCCGCTTTGTGCAACAATTCCAAATGCTGCCCATTTAACTCCCTATATGCATGCATGCTAAATCTCCTCAGTCATGTCCAACTCTCTGCAACTCTATGGACTGTAGCCCAACAGGCTCCCTCCAGGCAAGAAGAGTGGAGCTAGTTGTCATGCCCTCCTCCAAGGGATCTTCTTGGCCCAGGCATTGAACCTGCATCTCTTGTCTCCTGCATTGGCAGGCAGGTTCTTTATCATTAGCACCACCTGGGAAACCCAACCCCCTATATAAAACACATTTTTTCCCAGTACCCTTAAACATATATTGCACAATTTTTAACTGGATTTTCTTTTCTTGTCCATGTGTATCCAAGCCCCTACTTACTCATATATACTACTAGGAAGAGAACAGAAACACAGAGGAAGAAAAACATGTAACAACTTGCCTTTACAGCTTAATGAAATGTAATCAGCACCACTCAATCCATTCTTTTCTGTACTCTTTTCCTATTTTAAGATATGTCTACAAAGTACATCTATGCTGTTCAGGACTACTGAAACCATGTAAAACTTTAAAGTCTTCAAACTCTTGGTCAGCATTGCTAGATCTGCCTTTCTTCTTTTTGACAAAAAGGGCAGAGCAGAGACACCAGATGCATGGTTAACTCTGCAGAGATGTGGATGTTCCTCTCTTCCACCCTCACAATCTGGCATCGTTTCCTTTTACCTCATGCTGCACTCAGACCCAGAGGAAAAATGAGAAGATGTGTGTAAACCCTTGTCCTAGACTAACAAAGACTTGATCAATGTCAGGTCTTTGATTTCAAATCCAGTTCCCTCCTGTTCGATCTTCAGACAGTAATCTTTGCTGCTGGTGTGTGCCTACTTTCACCTCTCATTGGTATCAATTTCTGTGGCCTTTTAAACCAAGTGAAATAGAATGGAGAACATAAAATGTTCTCCCTGGGAAAGGTGAACTAATTTCTTTCAAAAATACACTGTAAATGAATAGCTAATTATGTGGCATCCTTATAAAAGAAATTTTCTTTAATTAACAAACATTTGCAATTTTTTCCTGGTTTATTTCTGCAAATAAGCCATGGTTAAATATTTTGCATTTAAATCACTTTCATTCTCTGTCACTCACACACACACTCTTTGCATGTACACACATATACACACAATACAACCTATGACCCAGTCAATAACTGTAACAACACTTCCTGAATTCCCCCCATAGCCCTTCTACACAGTTTAGAATCCCAGCTAAACGACAATCACTGGAGTTCCTATACCACATGGTGTGAACCTAGATGGTATCAAAATGCCTGATTTGTGATGTGTGTGTTACTGTTCACTTAAAAGTGCTTTCACTACCTTTTCTTATCAATGGAAAACTTTCAAGATGTTTAAAAGGAATGCCTTTAAACCTTCTGACTGCAATATAGTAAAAATGGCAGGTGACTATATGAAAGAGGTAGAATACAGTTAAAGGGAATCACACATAGGTAAAGGTGTGATGTTGCTTAGAGTCCACTTACATACTTTCTACTGGGAAGAATGTGTTTTGGGGTGATGTGAGATTCTTTCCATTTGGCCAGTGAGAACATTAGATGCTTTATAGAACAATGTTATTATTTTTAAGAAAGATGGAAAAATGAAACAGTAGAAAACCTTCCTTGCAACAAGAAGAGCAGAGTTCAGCCATGATAAATAGAGAGGCCCGAAGGCTAAACTTAAAATCACAAATTACTGAAAGAAGACAAATTAAAATGTTTTACCATTAGGCAACCTTTTTGAGGAGCTGAGGAGAAGGAACTCAATGCTGTGGAAGCAAGCTTTCTGACTCAGTAAGGACAAGGAGGAAAACAGAGTGTGCTGGTTCCTTTGAACAGGTGACTAATGCGACTAATGCATACTTGTTAAAGGCACAGGGAGATGGTACTCTGGCATTCAGAGGAAAAATAAAGGTTAGTATTCGTAATATAAGTCACAGAGACAAATCTGTAAAACCTGTTTCAGTGAGGTTAGGTTCAGAATAAAACTAAATAAATCATACATCTGGCTTCCCTTTAACCTCTACAATCTCCATTTTGCTTCCTTTATGGAAAGTAACAAAAAGGCCTCCTTTCTTCCCATCGTTCTTGCATTGAGTGCATTCAATGGCAGCTGGGAACCTCTAAAAGATGATGTGTCATTAAGGTGAGTGGGCTTCCCAGGTGGTGTAGTGGTAAAAAATCCTCCTGCCAGTGAAGGAGACACAGAAGATGCGGGTTCAATCCCTGGGTCAGGAAGATCCCCTGGAGAAAGAACCGGCAACCCAGTCCAGTATTCTTGCCTGGGAAATCCCATGGGCAGAGGACCCTGGTGAGCTATAGTCTGTGGGGTTGCAAAGAATCGGACAGGACTGAGTGCACACACATGCAGGCAGGCATCAAGGTGAAGGTTTTATAACTGTGCCCCTTAAAAGTTTAAAAAAAAAATTATTATCCTCTAAAACAGAAATGACTTAAATAATATTTAAGAGTGTGATCAAAATTGCCATGTAAGTATGATAGTCGGGCTGGTAAATAATTTAGAAAGGAAAGATTGATTTTCATCATGGAAGCCAAGCTTGTATTTATGAGAGATAGTAAACACTTGTACTGGAAAATGATAGACCCACTGTCACTATGTTAGAGATTCTTAGAATTTTAAAGCTGGAGAAGAAGCCTTCCCAAGTGTGCTCAGTCGTGTCTGACTCTTTGTGACCCATGGACTTTAGCCCAACAGGCTCAGGACTTTAGCCCTCTCTTCACAGGATTCTCCAGGCAAAAATACTGGAGTGGGCTGCCATGCCCTCCCCCGAGGATCTTCCCCAGCCAGCAATTGAACTCGTGTCTGCCTGTGTCTCCTGTATTGCAGGCAGATTCTAACCCACTGAGCCACCTGTGAAGCCTTTGTTTATGCACCTCCAAACCAGAGGAGCATCCAAAGCGTTGCCGCCTGCAGAGGATGTGCACAGTTTGATGTAGGTTGGCCACAAACACTTGTGCATGAAACTCCTTGCTGGATAAGGCAAAGTCCAGGGTTGGAAGAAACAGGGGTGGGAGACGTGGAGTGGTAGAGAAGAACAACTGGGCAGAGTCGAAGGACTGAGGGTTGGTCCTCCTCACTAAGCCATCACATCCCTGCAATGAATTCTGAGATCTTTAAAAAAATGTATTTATTTGGCTATACCAGGTCTTAATGTAGTACACGGGATCTTTGATCTTCATTGTGGCATGCAGGAATTTTTTTTTTTTTTTAAGGTTTATTTATTTTGGCCGTGTTGGGTCTTTGTTGCTATTGGGCTTTCTCTAGTTGAGCCTAGTGGGGGCCCCTCTGTAGCTGTGGTGCACAGGCTTTTCATTGCCATGGCTTCTCTTGTGGCAGAAGATGGGCTCTAGGGCAAGCAAGCTTCAGTAGTTCATCTCGCAAGCTCTAGAGCACTGGTCCACTAGCTGTGGTACACAGGCTTAGTTGCTTCTCGAAATGTGAGATCCTCCCGGATGAGGGATTTAACCCATGTTCCTTGCACTGCCAGGAGAATTCTTAACTACTGGACCGCCAGGGAAGCCTGGCATGCAGAATCTTTAGTTCTGGGTCTAGTTCCCCAACCAAGGATTGGACCCAGACCCTCTGCATTGGGAGCTCAGAATCTTAGCCACTAGATCACCAGGGAAGTCCTCTGAATTCTGAGAACTTTGATAAACACTTTTAAACTTGGGCTTTCAGATTTTTATGGGGGCTTATTTATCAAGATAGATGATTATAATACAGTATATTTAAGTGTATTTAGGAGTTCATTAGATATATATAAAACTTTTATTATTCATATGAATAGTATATGGGCTTCACAGATATTAAGGATAAGCTGGTAACAGGCCAAGAACTCTTTATTTTATTTTTTATTTATTTATTTTTTTAATTTAATTTTATTTTTAAACTTTACATAATTGTATAAGTTTTGCCAAATATCAAAATGAATCCGCCACAGGTATACATGTGTGTTACTAACACAGAAACTTCTCTCTTGATAGTTTTGGACACAAAAGATGCACTTTAAAATTTCAAGTCAACTTGTAGGAGGACAAGGAAACAAACTTTCAAAGTTGAAAATAGGGCCTATTTCTATCAGCAGACTGAAGAGCCTCATAACAATGCATGGGCATTAATTAGAATACTCAGAAAAGTCTTGCTTCTGTAGTGGGAATTAATTAGACCCAAACTAGCATTTCTTCTGCTCTGCCAAACAAATCTTAAAAGGCAGACCCAATGGTATCAAGCTATTTCTAAATAACTATACTTTTTTTTAAAGAAAGCTCAAAAATATTTAAAGGAATAGGAAATGTTCAGCATTCAGAAACCTTAAATTCATCCTGTGTAGTATCCAACCCAAAATTATCAGGATGCAAAAAATGAAAACAAACAAAACAAGACACATAACAAAGAGTAAAACTAGTCATTTGTAACTGATCCAGAGCTGACATAAATGTCAGAATTAGCAGAGAAGGACAGAAACATTAAAACCACTACTACAGCTGTATTCTACATGCTAAAAAAAAGTAGAGATATGGATATCAAACTGCTAGAAATTAAAACGGAGATGAAAACTAAACTGGATGGAGTCATCTGAAAATTACAGAAAAAAAACATTAGTGAGCCAGACGGCATAGCAACAGAAACTTTCCACAATGAAACAAAAGAAACCCCAGTTTTAAAAAACGAATAGCTCATCAACAGTTGAGTAGCAATTTCAAGCAGCCTATTGTACAGGCAATTGAATTCAAAAAAGGTGAAAGGAAAGAAAATATTTTAAGAAAAGGAACACAATAATTTTTCAAATTTGATTAAAACTATAAACCAATAGATGCAAGAAGCTCAATGAACCCCAGAAACAAGAAAGGTAAAGAGAATTACATGAAAATCAAAATCAAAATTTCTTAAAACTAGTAATAAACAGGAAATCTTAAAAGCATACAGAAGTAAAAGGACATGTTGCATGCAAAAAGGCAAGGACAAAGACAGAAGTTTCTCACCAGAAACAACACAAGTAAGAAGATAGGAAAAACATCTTTGAAGTACTAAAGTTCCTCTTTGAAGTACAAAACATCTCCCAAGACCTGTTAATTTAGAATTCTATACCTAAGAAATATATATTGCAAAAATAAAGTCAAAATAAAAACTTTTATAGACATAAAAATAGAAAGAATTCATTAACCAGCAGGTCCACAACAGAAGAAATCTCAAAGTTTCTCAGGAAGAAAGGAGATAAAATGTGATGGGAATGTGGATCTAGACAAATAAATCAAGAGCATCAAAAATGATAACTCAGTTCAGTTCAGTCACTCAGTCATGTCCAAATCTTTGCCACCCCATGAATTGAAGCACACCAGGCTTCCCTATCCATCAGCAACTTCTGGAGCCTACCTAAACTCATGTCCATTGAGTCGGTGATGCCATCCAGCCATCTCACCCTCTGTCATCATCTTCTCCTCCTGCCCTCAATATTTCCCAGCATCAGGGTCTTTTCAAATGAGTCAGCTCTTCCTATCAGGTGGCCAAATTATTGGAGTTTCAGCTTCAAATCAGTCCTTTCAATGAACACCCAGGACTGATCTCATTTAGAATGGACTGGTTGGATGTCCTTGCTGTCCAAGGGACTTTCAAGAGTCTTCTCCAATACCACAGTTCAAAAGCATCAATTCTTCAGAGCTCAGCTTTCTTCACAGTCCAACTCTCACATCCATACATGACCACTGGAAAAACCATAGCCTTGAGTAGATGGACCTTTGTTGGCAAAGCAATGTCTCTGCTTTTGAATATGCTATCTAGGCTGGTCATAACTTTGCTTCTAAGGAGCAAGCGTCTTTTAATTTCATGGCTGCAGTCACCATCTGTAGTGATTTTGGAGCCCCAAACAATAAAGTCAGCCACTGTTTCCACTTGCTTCCTCATCTATTTGCCATGAAGTGATGGGACTGGATGCCATCTTCATTTTTTAAATGGTGAGTTTTAAGCCAACTTTTTCACTCTCCTCTTTCACTTTCACCAAGAGACTCTTTAGTTTTTTTGCTTTCTGCCGTAAGGGTGGTGTCATCTGCATATCTGAGGTTATTGATATTTCTTCTGGCAATATTGATTCCAGCTTGTGCTTCATCCAACCCAGCATTTCTCATGCTGTACTCTGCATAGAAGTTAAATAAGCAGGGTGACAGTATACAGCCTTGACATATTCCTTTCCCTATTTGGGACCAGTCTGTTTCCAAAGAGGGTATTTGCTATGACCAGTGCAATCTCTTGGCAAAACTCTATGAGCCTTTGCCCTGTATTCCAAGGCCAAATTTGCCTGTTACTCCAGGTGTTTCTTGACTTCCTACTTTTGCATTCCACTCCCCTATAATGAAAAGGAAATCTTTTTGGGTGTTAATTCCAGAAGGTCTTGTAGGTTTTCATAGAATCGTTCAACTTCAGCTTCCTCAGCATTACTGGTCAGGGCATAGACTTGGATTATCGTGATATTGAATGGTTTGCCTTGGAAATGAACAGAGATCATTCTGTCGTTTTTGAGATTGCATCCAAGTACTGCATTTTGGACTCTTTTGTTTACTATACTGGCTACTTTATTTCTTGTAAGGGATTCTTGCCCACAGTAGTAGATATGATGGTCATCTGAGTTAAATTCACCAATTCCAGTCCATTTTAGTTCGCTGATTCCTAAAATGCCCACGTTCACTCTTGTCATCTCCTGTTTGACCACTTCCAATCTGCCTTGATTCATGGACCTAACATTCCAGGTTCCTATGCAGTATTGCTCTTTACAGCATTGGACCTTGCTTCCATCACCAGTCACATCCACAACCAGGTGTTGTTTTTGTTTTGGCTATGTCTCTTCATTCTTTCTGGAGTTATTTGTCCACTGATCTCCAGTAGCATATTGGGCACCTATTGACCTGGGGTCTTTCAGTGTCCTATCTTTTTGCCTATTCATACTGTTCATGGGGTTCTCAAGGCAAGAATACTGAAGTGGTTTGCCATTCCTTTCTCCAGTGGACAATATTTTATCAGAACTCTCCACCATGATTCATCCATCTTGGGTGGCCCTACATGGCATGGCTCATAGTTTCACTGAGTGAGACAAGGCTGTGGTCTGTGTGATTAGATTGGTTAGTTTTCTGTGACTGTGATTTTCAGTCTGTCTGCCCTCTGATGCAGAAGGATAAGTAGTATATGGAAGCTTCCTGACTGACTGAGGGGGAAACTGGATCTTGTTCTGATGGGTGGGGCCATGCTCAGTAAATCTTTAATCCAATTTTCTGTTGATGGGTAGAACTGTGTTCTCTCCCTGCTATTTACCTGGGGCCAAACTATGGTGGCCCCAAACTTTGCCCTGCTTTATTTTTTGGGGCTCCAAAATCACTGCAAATGGTGACTGCAGCCATGAAATTAAAGGATGCTTACTCCTTGGAAGAAAAGTTATGACCAACCTAGATAGCATATTGAAAAGCAGAGACATTACTTTGCCAACAAAGGTCCATCTAGTCAAGGCTATGGTTTTTCCTGTGGTCATGTATGGATGTGAGAGTTGGACTGTGAAGAAGGCTGAGCGCCGAAGAATTGAGCTTTTGAACTGTGGTGTTGGAGAAGACTCTTGAGAGTCCCTTGGACTGCAAGGAGATCCAACCAGTCCATTCTAAAGGAGATGAGCCCTGGGATTTCTTTGGAAGGATTGATGCTGAAGCTGAAACTCCAGTACTTTGACCACCTCATGCGAAGAGTTGACTCATTGGAAAAGACTCTGATGCTGGGAGGGATTGGGGGCAGGAGGAGAAGGGGACGACAGAGGATGAGATGGCTGGATGGCATCACTGACTCGATGGACATGAGTCTGAGTGAACTCCGGGAGTTGGTGATGGACAGGGAGGCCTGGCGTGCTGCAATTCATGGGGTTGCAAAGAGTCAGACACGACTGAGCTACTGAACTGAAACTATGGTGGAGGTAATGAAGATAATGGTGACTTCCTTCAGAAGGTCCCATGCATGTACTGCTACACTCACTGCCCCCGACCCTGCAGCAGGCCCCCACCAACCCACGCCTCCACTGGAGACTCCTGGACACTCACAGACGAGTCTGGGTCAGTCTCTTGTGGGGTCAGTGCTCCTTTCTCCTGGGTCCTGGTGCACACAAGATTCTGTTTGTGCTCTCCTAGAGTCTTTTTCCCAGTCCTGTGTAAGGTCTGGCAGCTGTATGGTGGGGTTAATGGTGACCTACTCCAAGAGTGAAGTGAAAGTCACTCAGTCATGTCCAACTCTTTGTGATGCCATGGACTATACAGTCCATGGAATCCTCCAGGCCAGAATACTGGAGTGGGTAGCCTTTTACTTCTCCAGGGTATCTTCCCAACCCAGGGATCTAACCCAGGTCTCCTGCATTGCAGGCAGATTCTTTACCAGCTGAGCCACAAGAGAAGCTCTAAGAGGGCTTATGCAATACCCAAGTCTGCTGCATCCAGGGCCCCTGTCCATATGGTGGTCCACTGCTGACCCGTACCTCCACAGTTCAGTTCAGTTGCTCAGTTGTGTCCGACTCTTTGCGACCCCATGAATCGCAGCACGCCAGGCCTCCCTGTCCATCACCAACTCCCGGAGTTCACTCAGACTCACATCCATCGAGTCAGTGATGCCATCCAGCCATCTCATCCTCTGTTGTCCCCTTCTCCTCCTGCCCCCAATTCCTCCCAGCATCAGAGTCTTTTCCAATGAGTCAGCTCTTCGCATGAGGTGGCCAAAGTACTGGAGTTTCAGCTTCAGCATTATTCCCTCCACAGGAGATGTTCAAACACAGTTCTGTCTCAGTCTCTGTGGGGTCCCTGGGTCCTGGTGCGCATGAGGATTGTTTGAGCCCTCTGAGTGTCTCTGGTGGGAATGGGGTTTGATTCTAAATGTGAATTTGTGCCTCCTATCATCTTACTGAGGTTTCTCTGACCTTGGACATGGGACATCTCCTCAATGCTGTCAAATATTACTCTAGAAAAAATAAACAATCATACATCTTTTAAAATTTTGAAATTATGCTTAAAACTTTACCACAAAGAAAATGCCAGGCCCAGATGGCTTCACTGGTGTATTATATCCAATTCTTAAGGAAGAAATTACATTAATTTCACATAAAATTTTTCCAGAATACCGAGGAGGAAGGAATGCATTCAATTCATTCTGTGAAGTTAGCATTCAGTTCAGTTCAGTCACTCAGTCTTGTCTGACTCTTTGTGACCCCATGAATCGCAGCACGCCAGGCCTCCCTATCCATCACCAACTGTCAGAGTCTACCCAAACCCACAACCATCTCATCCTCTGTCGTCCCCTTCTCCTCCTGCCCTCAACCTTTCCCAGCATTAGGGTCTTTTCAAAGGAGTCAGCTTTTTGCATCAGGTGGCCAAAGTACGGGAGTTTCAGCTTCAACATCAGTCCTTCCAACACCCAGGACTGATGTCCTTTAGGATGGACTGGTTGGATCTCCTTGCAGCCCAAGGAACTCCCAAGAGTCTTCTCCAACACCACAATAAAACACACACACACACACAAAAGTACAGAAAAACATCCTTCATGATCATAGATGTGAATATTCTAAACAAAAACTGAACAAACCCAATTCAACATTATTTAAGAATGGACTGCCATCCAATCAATGCAGAAAAAGCATTTGACAAACTGCAACATTCATTTCTGATAAAAACTCTCAACAAACTAGGAATACAAGGAACATTCTCAACCTGTTCAAGGTCATCTACCAAAAACTCCCAACTAACATCAGCTTAATGATGAAAGATGGAAGGCATTTTCCCTAAGATCAGCACCATGACCTCAATGTTCACTATTATGACTTTTATTTAACTTTGAAAGGAAGTTTCTATCCTATATTTAAAGTGAACTCACAAACGTTTAAGAAATCTAAACACTTATTCATAGACAACATGCTCTTCTATTTAGAAATTTGATAAAATATAGCAACATGTTAATAAAACTATTATGATAGTTTAAAATGGTTGCAGGGCACAAGATTGACATACAACAATCAACAGTATTTCTATATACTAAACACAATCAAAAGTAAAAAATTTAAATTACCATTAATAATAGCTAAAAATTGAAATACTTAGGAGTAAACCTGACAAAATTATGTACAAGACCCGAACACTGAAAACTATAAATTAGTACTGAAAGAAATTAAAGAAGAATTAAATAATTGGAGAGATGCATCATATTTATGAGTCAGGAGACATAATATTAAGATGTGAATTTGGGTGAATTGATCTGGTGAGTCCATATCCAATTCAAATATTACCAAGTGTTTTTACAGAAGTTGGTAACCTGATTTTAAAGTTTAAATGGAAATTCTAAGGATTCAGAATAGTCAAAACAATTTTAAAGAAGAAAATCGAAGTCATAAGACTAACACTATCTGGCGTTCAGGCTTTTTATAAAGCCATTATAATACAATATAATACAATAAAAAGTGTTATAGTGACACAGAAAAATACAAATATATCAATGAAATTATACAGGTTAATTTATTAATAGCACCAAATCTTTAAAAAGAGCTCAATTTTTAGAAAGATGCTAAGGCAATTTAGACAAGAAAATATATTCTTTTAAACACATGGTGCTAAAATAATTGGATATTCATATGCAAAAATGTAAGCTCCAATCCATACCTTGTACCATACACAAAATTTAATTTATTTTTTTTCTTTTTTTTTTAATTTTATTTTATTTTTAAACTTTACATAACTGTATTAGTTTTGCCAAATATCAAAATGAATCCGCCACAGGTATACATGTGTTCCCCATCTAAAATGAACTATAAACCTAAAACTGTAAAAGCTCTAGAAGAAAACAGGAGAGACGTTTCTGACCTTGGATTAGGCAAATAGTTCTAAAATATGACAATGAAAACATAATTCATTAAAAACAATAATGATAAATTGGACTTCATTACAATGAAAAAGATCTGCTCTTTGAAAGACATTGTTAAGAGAATGAAAAATAAGACAGAGGCTGAAAGAAAGTATTTGGAAAGCATTTACCTGATAAAAAATTCATATCTAGACTATAGAGAGAACTCTTAAAATCCACTAATAAGAATATAAATAACTCAAAAATTTAGACAAAAGTTTGGATGAAAATGTTACCAAAGAAGATACACAGATGATCAAATAGTGTAAGTAAAGATGTTCAACATCTTTAATTATCAGGAAATTGAAAATTAAAACTACAATGAGATAGCATTATATATTGATACATGAAAATGACTAATGCTAAAAAGAATGGCCATACCAAGGATTCATGAGATTATGAAGCAATTGGAATTCTTACAGAGTATAAATTGGTAAGAATGTAAATTTGTACAAGGATAGTGAAAACCAATTTGACATTTTATTTAAAAATTTAATATATTATCATATAATCCAGTCATTCCCTCGTAGATATTTGCCCAAGAGAAATAAAAACCTATGTCCAATCAAATACTTGTACATTAGTGTTCTCCAATGACTCAGTGACTAAAGAATCCACCTGTAATGCAGAAGACACAAGAGACATGGATTCAATTCCTGAGTTGAGAAGATGCCCTGGAGGAGGAAATGGCAACCCACTCCAGTATTCTTGCCTGGAGAATCCCATGGACTGGAGTGCCTGGCATGCTGGTCCATGGAGTTATAGAGTCAGACACAACTAAGTACATGGCACATTGTTTGCAACAGCTTTAGCTATAATAGTGCCAAACTAGAAACTACTGACATGTCCATCAATAGGTGAAAGGACAGGCAACTTGTGATGCAATGATGTTTGTTCAACAATAAAAAGAAATGAACCTGTGCAACAACATGGATGAAACTCAAAATAACTTTTCTGAGTGAAAGAAATCAAACAAAACCAAACATCAGTTGTATGATTCCATTTATAAAAAAATTTAGGCTATCAAAATTAATCTATCATGCAGGAAGCATACACACAGACACCTGGGGATGATAAAGTTTGGGAGGGAGTGATTATTAAGCGTCATGAGGAATGATTGATACTTCCACTTTCCTGATTGTGGTGATGGTTTCTCAGGCATACACATCTGCCAAAACTTGTAAAATTGAACACCTTAACTAGATAGTTTATTATATGTCAATTACAACCCATTTGACCTATTCAAAGCCATTATTGAGGTGAGTTTGATTTATTACTCTCTTTCTCTCTGTGTTCTATAGACCCACTTGGGAAATCAAAATTATGTATGGCTATTTCCTGAGTTCTTCCTTAAGAACCTTGCCTTTCCAAGCTTATCAGAAAAATCCAAGGAGAGTCCATGAGGGGGATCACTAGCAACTTGTACTGTTCTCTATATTTAAATTTGTATTTATCATTATTAATGTGGCAGGTGTTAAGCTAATTATTTTACTTGCACACTTTTAAATGTTCTTCTTTTCTTTCCTAGACTGTAACTCTCCTCTTGATCTATCTTTCCCAATTACCTACATGGTATGTGCTAGTTTTAGAAAAGGCAGAGGAAGCAGAGATCAAATTGCCAAAATCCGCTGGATCATGGAAAAAGGAAGAGAGTTTCAGAAAAACATCTGTTTCTGCTTTATTGACTATGCCAAAGCCTTTGACTGTGTGGATCACAATAAACTATGGAAAATTCTGAAAAAGATGGGAATACCAGACCACCTGACCTGCCTCTTGAGAAACCTATATGCAGGTCAGGAAGCAACAGTTAGAACTGGACAAGGAACAACAGACTGGTTCCAAATAGGAAAAGGAGTACATCAAGGCTGTATATTGTCACCTTGCTTATTTAACTTATATGCAGAGTACATCATGAGAAACGCTGGGCTGGAAGAAGCACAAGCTGGAATCAAGATTGCCGGGAGAAATCTCAGTAACCTCAGATATGCAGATGAAGCCTCTTGATGAAAGTGAAAGAGGAGAGTGAAAAAGTTGGCTTAAAGATCAACATTCAGAAAACTAAGATCATGGCATCCGGTCCCATCACTTCATGGCAAATAGACAGGGAAACAGAGGAAACAGTGTGACTTTATTTTGGGGGGCTCTAAAATCACTGCAGATGGTGACTGCAGCCATGAAATTAAAAGACACTTACTCCTTGGAAGGAAAGTTATGACCAACCTAGATAACATATTGAAAAGCAGAGACATTACTTTGCCAACAAAGGTTTGTCTAGTCAAGGCTATTGTTTTTCCTGTGGTCATGTATTGATGTGAGAGTTGGACTGTGAAGAAAGCTGAGTGCCGAAGAATTGATGCTTTTGAACTGTGGTGTTGGAGAAGGCTCTTGAGAGTCCCTTGGACTGCAAGGAGATCCAACCAGTCCATTCTAAAGGAGATCAGTTCTGGGTGTTCACTGGAAGGACTGATACTAAAGCTGAAACTCCAATACTTTGGCCACCTCATGCAAAGAGTTGACTCATTGGAAAAGACTCTGATGCTGGGAGGGTTTGGGGGCACGAGGAGAAGGGGACAACAGAGGATGAGTTGGCTGGATGGCATCACCGACTTGATGGACATGAGTTTGAGTAAACTCTGGGAGTTGGTGATGGACAGGGAGGCCTGGTGTGCTGCGATTCATGGGGTTGCAAAGAGTCAGACATGACTTAGCGACCAAGCACAGCACATTAATCATGAAAAGGGAAGACAGAGATTGCAAAATGCAATTTTTTTTATATTTCCTAGCAAGTAGTTTAGCACGTAGAGATTTTTCGACACATAAATCTGTATCTCTTGACTGTTCTCATTCATTTCTAGTAGATCTTCTGAAATTAAAAATTAACACTAGTCTTTTTTAGCCCTAGTTCTTCTCACCAGTCCATTCTGAAGGAGATCAGCCCTGGGATTTCTTTGGAAGGAATGATGCTAAAGCTGAAACTCCAGTACTTTGGCCACCTCATGCGAAGAGTTGACTCATTGGAAAAGACAGGAGGAGAAGGGGACGACAGAGGATGAGATGGCTGGATGGCATCACTGACTCGATGGATGTGAGTCTCAGTGAACTCCGGGAGTTGGTGATGGACAGGGAGGCCTGGCATGCTGCGATTCATGGGGTCATGAAGAATCGGACACGACTGAGCGACTGAACTGAGCTGAACTTCCCATCAATAAGTTTTTGGTACCTTTGCCTGTTCCTCTATATTCGATCTGCTTTAATTTTTATTACTGTTCAAGTGGCTTCCAATCATTTAATGTTCTCAACCTGGGCACTATCTACTCCACATCTGCCTCTCTTCCTTCCTATTTCAAATTCTATCTGTTTATATTTGGAGTGTCACCTGAAATGATTACCTTTTAGTACTGTTTGTAACTCCAATCCATTCTTCCCAACTCACTACCTATTCCGTCTAAGGTTCTTTGATTCTTTGAAGATGTATTCAGGTGTCTCCCACTTTTAATGGAGCATGAGGATGATTAACAATAGAAACCAAAGTGTGATTTTTATGCAAAAAAAATACTAACACATATATAATTATCATAAGTCATAGTCCCAGGAAAAGTCTTGGAGATAGTGTGATTTTATTAATTGGTTAAATTCCCCAAAGGAAGCAAAATGTTTTATAAATGTGGAAAGAGCTTTATTAGATTCTAAGGTGATACATGATACCCTAGTGAATATTGAAAACTCCAGTGAATTTTCTACTTTACCTTCACCAAGAGTCATCTGATACAACTTAGCTCACATTTAGTTTGATATAATAATATAGAAAGCTGCACATATAAATTCTTAGCATTTTAGAAGTGGGTAATTGGTGATTGGTTATTTAAAATCTCAAGTGATAAATTTGAGTTAGAACAGAACTAATGAGTTTATCTGAAAATGATCAATAAATGAGGAACATATGCATGCACCACACACGCCCCTAGTAATTTCTTCCTATTTATCATCTGGACATTTCCATCATGGTCCAAGTGTCATGCAATCAAGTAATTCTGATTTTGAAATTGATTAAACCCAGCAAATAGCAACAACCCTCAAATTTCACACATGGAAAGTTTTATTTTTTAAGTTGCTTTTGTATCTGTATGTTATTATTCTAGTATCAGTACCTATTTTATTGATTCTCTTAGACTCTGGATTTATGTTAAAAGAAAATGAAAAAAGTCTCAATATCAAGAAAATAATGTAACAATGATCTCAAAAGGCACTAAATACAAATTAAAGTGATTTAGTGGATTACTCAATAGCAGAGATGCTCTAAATAAGCCAAGGAGTATGAACAATGAAGATTATTAAGAAAGCATCTTAAGAAAAATGATGCTAACTCACAGAGTCCATTGGAGCAAAGGGTTCTTTTATTCTTACAAAATTTAGGCACTAACTACTACCTTCAAAACATTTACATTCAAATCTGGCCATACAAAGTTGGAATGCATCATTGATAATCAATATATTTAAATAATCTACTAGGTTGACTAAATTTTGTGAAAGATTTAAAGCCTCTTTTGGTATCTTTGCATATTTTTAAAACTCAATGTTTTAATCCTGACTGCTAAATTGAAGCTCTTCTGTAGTACTCCATTTCTACTCCCTGTTTTGGCTTTCATGTATCTGCATATTCATAATTATTAATTTTTACTTTAATATAACATATATAGACTGTGATTAGTCACGTCCAACTCTTTGTGACCCCAAGGACTGTAGCCTGCCAGGCTCCTCTGTCCCTGCGATTCTTCAGGTAAGAATACTGGAGTGGGTTGCCATTTCCTTTTCCAGGAGATCTTCTCAACCCAGGGTTCGAACGCAGGTCTCCCACAATGCAGGCAGATTCTTTACCATCTGAGCCATCAGGGAAGCCCCATATATAGACTAGACAAAGATTAACATAAGCTTCAGTCACTGCAAAATCATCAGTTGTGAGGTAATAAGTAAAGATGTAATACATTGTATTATAAAAATGTACTACTCTTTATAATAATAAATGTTATTTAAGGCACTTAAAATGCATCATTTTTATAACAAATTTGTATTATAAAAACACATTATCTTTTAATAATGAATTCTATTTAAGGAAACTTACATTTTGTGATATTTCTGGCAGATTAATTATTAAATTACTTTTTAATACTACTGTGGAAGGGTGTTTTGATTAGCTAGGCCAACTTCACTTTCAATCTCTTTTGTCAATACAGAGTCAGTGACAGTTAGTAAAATTTTCTCAGCCTACCTTATGAGTAGAAGTAATCATGTCACATACTTTTAAAAAGAAATCTGCTTTTTCTTAAATTTCTTAATAAAAGAGACAGATCTTATTGCTTTATACTCTCCTTCCTTTTTCCTACCTTGATCTCAACATGCTGAATGGAGCTTCAGCAACCATTCTGTCTCTGTGAGGTTTGGCAATAAGATGTGCATGAATCGATGTACTAAGGATAGTAGAAAAGAAAAACATAAAGACCCTGGATCCCTGATGGCATCACTGAACAGCTGCATCTCAACTTGCTCTTCTATGCTTCTTGCAATGGGAGATAATTTTACATCTTTATTACTTAAGCCTTTCTTAGTTGACTTTTTCCAATGCTACAGGTAAAATATTCCTAACTAATACCACCAATTAATTATTTTTAAGTAGAGAAACATAGCTACTTATGAAATTTCTATTTACAAACTTTCTTTCACTTAAATGAAGCTATGTTTTAGAGAAAACAAAACCATTCGTGAGTAGGTATGATAAGTGCTCATATGTGGCTATTTTAAAATGGGTCACAGAATGATTGATTAATCAGGGATATGCTTATTCTGTTTCTGCTTAGTTTTGAGATATAGCATGTTTGATAAATGAAAAAGCATGAGTTATTTAAGATATTAGTTGGGAACATACATTTTTTCAAGGAAGGAAAAAAAATTAGATTAATTAAAAAGAAACTTGGTGAGAAAACAATGCTTTTCAAGGATACAGAATAAACAATTGAATAGTATATATATTCTGAAGAACAAATGGTGAATTAAAAAAGACTAGAAAAAAAGGACCAGTTAAAACAATTCTTTGGGGTGTGTGACTAGAGGTTTAGCAACAATATTGTGTCCCTATCAAACACAATTTAATTCAAGAATAAAGTTAGGAATTGGCTTAAGAATGTGGTGAAAATATTACTGCTGGAAATTTGTTTTAAAACTTCCCAGGTGGCACTAGTGGTAAAGCACTTGCCTGCCAATGGAGGAGATGCATGAGACACAGTTTCAATCCCTTGGTTGGGAAGATCCCCTGGAATAAGAAATCGGAATCTACTCCAATATTCTTGCCTGGAAAATTCCATGGACAGAGGAGTCTGGTGGGCTATAGTCTCTGGAGTCACAAAGAGTTGGACATGACTGAGTGACTGAGCACTCTGAGAAGACTAAGGTTGAATCACGAATTCAAGGCCTATTTTAATATTAAACTGTCAAAAATGGCAAATACAGTAACTGTAAATCACTGTCACTCTCTGTGTGAACAGTGCTGAAATCTGTTTATTTTTTAAATGCATGGAAAAGAGTTTATAGTGGCTGTATTTCAACACACTGATTTGTCTGGACCAACCTCAGTTGTGGTGGATCTAGCCTCAGAAATTATCTCATTACTGCTATTGTAACTTAACATTCAAAAAACTAAAATCATGGCATTGGGTCCAATCCCTTCATGGCAATTACATGGGGAAAAAATGGAAACTGGCAGATTTTACTTTCTTGGGCTACCAAATCACTGGGGACAGTGAGCACAGACATGAAATTAAGATGCTTGCTCCTTGGAAGAAAACATGACAAACCTAGACAGTGTGTTAAAAAGCAGAGACATGACTTTGCCAACAAGGTCCCTATAGTCAAAGCTGTGGTTTTCCCAGTAGTCATGTATGGATGTGAGAGTTGGACTATAAAGAAGTCTGAGCACCCAAGAATTGATGCTTTTGAATTGTGGTGCTGGAGAAGACTCTCGAGAGTCCCCTGGACTGCAAGGAGATCAAACCAGTCAATCCTAAAGGAAACCAGCCCTGAGTATTCACTGGAAGTACTGATGCTGAAGCTGAAGCTGCCATATTTTTGCCACCTGATGCGAAGAGGTGAATTGTTGGAAAAGACTCTGATGCTGGGAAAGATTGAGGTCAGGAAGAGAAGGGGATGACAAAGAATGAGACGGTTGGATGGTGTCATCCACTGACTCATTGGACATGAGTTTGAGCAATCTCCGGGAGATAGTGAAGGAGAGGGAAGGTTGGCGTGCTGCAATCCATGGGGTCACAAAGAGTCGGACACAACTTTGTGACTGAACAACAACAACATTTGGTAGAATCACTGCTAATTGATGACTTACTGATACCTTACATTAACGTCTATCAACTAGAGTGTAGTTAGAAATATCTGCCCCTAGTGAAAGCAGGTTAAAAGGCAAGGTGAATATAAAAATAGTTTTGAGCACACAGAAACAAGTTTATGGTTTAACAGCATCTGAGATGTGTCTGCTACCAATAAGCTTGTTTCAAACTGCTGCAAATAGACCTGTGTTAAAATTCTAAGCCTTATTATATGCCTGTTCAGTGAATCCTGGTTGTTGGTTTAGCCATCTAGAGGTGACCAACAGGGGTTGGAGGGAGAAGCAAACACCTCCTTGTAGATACCTGTGGTAAAGCCCTAGTCAATAAACTTTATTTTCACTTTTGCCTAAACTTGTTGTTATAATTCAGATTTTAAATTAGGAAGAGCAGTCCTCTTAGTTATTTCAGAATCATTAAATTTTTATGTTCAGCAATCCCTCCCAAATCATGTTTACCTTGATAGAAAGCTTAGTAAACCTATGGCTCAGACAGTAAAGAATCTGCCTGCAATGCAGGAGACACGGTTCAATCCCTGCGTCGGGAAGATTCCATGGAAAAGGAAATGCAATCCAGTCCAGTAGTCTTGCCTGGAGAATGCCATGGACAGAGAAGCCTGGAGGCTTACAGTCCACGGGGTCACAAAGAGTCGGAC
This sequence comes from Bubalus kerabau, assembly GCF_029407905.1. Classification (NCBI taxonomy): domain Eukaryota; kingdom Metazoa; phylum Chordata; class Mammalia; order Artiodactyla; family Bovidae; genus Bubalus; species Bubalus kerabau. The sequence continues at coordinate 28,845,991 of NC_073624.1, forward strand.
ACATCTGAGCAACTAAAACTTTCAAGAAGATTCAACACATGTTTAGTCCAATATGTCATTTTCCATCCTTAAGAATTTAAATTCTTATATTTATGAACTGTAAGTCATCTCTATTGATAATTAGAAAATGAGGAAAGATTGGAATCAAGACAAAATCAATAAAGCAAATAGCCAAATAGAATAAGACTTTTAGAAGTAGAGCCTTGGGATAAAGGTCACTGTGAGAGAAGATACACACTTATTCCCTTATGATGCTGCTAAGTCACTTCAGTGGTGTCCGACTCTGTGCGACCCCAGAGATGGCAGCCCACCAGGCTCCCCTGTCCCTGGGATTCTCCAGGCAAGAACACTGGAGTGGGTTGCCATTTCCTTCTCCAATGCATGAAAGTGAAAAGTGAAAGGGAAGTCGCTCAGTCATGTCCGACTCTTAGTGACCCCATGGACTGCAGCCTACCAGGCTCCTCCATCCATGGGATTTTCCAGGGAAGAGTACTGCAGTGGGATGCCATTGCCTTCTCCATTCCCTTATGATATACGTAGGAAAAACTGAGATGTTTGAGAGCGCTTGACAGAATGTTTTGGCCTGAAGTAACTCAGCTATGACAACTACTTTTTGTGATTGGGGAGGAGAGAAAGGACCTTAATCTGAAACAGAGTGAAGTCACTTTGTCTGTAGGACTATAATAGGACACAGGAAACATGGGCTTCAGCTTTTAAAGTCAGATAGCCATTAAATATTGATAAACATAGAAACGGGGGAAATATCTGCTATTATAAGTACTATCTGCAACAAAACCAAAAATTTATATTTTGAAATAGAGATGAAAGATCATCAAAGGAAGGTAAATTGAAATTGCTTAAACAATATTCATGAACATTAATGTAATATATATTAATCAATATTTAGGGCTTCCCTGGTAGCTCAGACAGTAAAGAATTCACTGTCAATGCAGGAGACCCAGGTTCGTTCTCTGGGTTGGTAAGATCCCCTGGAGAAGGGAATGGCAACCCACTCCAGTATTCTTGCCTGGAGAATTTCATGAACAGAGCAGCCTGCTGGGCTACAGTCCACAGGGTTGCAAAAAGTCAGACACAATCCAGCAACTAACACTTTCACTTTCAAATCAATATTTTGCAGTTGGTAAGCTCCACGTGTTTTCTCATTTTTTATTTGTTCTTGTTTATGTGATTTTTTTAATTTATTTTTTAATTGGAGGCTAATTGTTCACAATGTTGTGTTGATTTTTGCTGTATGTTTTCTTTACTGTTCTATATTAGTGAATATAAACTTTCTTTTATGTTTTAAACATTCATAGGTTTACATAAGGATGTTAGAGATCTTTAATCTTCTAACCTTATTTTTCCCACAGGGTATTAAGTTCCTCATTCACAAATTCTCCTACTAAAAAAACTGTCAGAAACCCAGTTCCTGTGTTTGAGAAAGAACTAATACTACCAACTTTGAAGTATCACATTTTCTTACGTGAAATATATCTATGTTAAAAATTAATTACTGACATATATTCTAATACATGTATCATGTTTTTTTGCCCTGGATTACCTGATGTTTCTTTAATTAGTTCAGAAAGAGGAAAGCTGAAGGTGCTAAGGCCGACCTATGTATGACACTTCACGAGAAGATTTTTAAGTGTATTCTCTTTAATAGCAAGAACTATTCTGCTTAAGTCTTCTAAGATCATTCTACTTAGGCTGGAACCTGTTTGCTTAATCAGTAGATAAAGTCTTAAGTGGCCTTTTAAAAAAAGCCAGATTTTGTTTGGGTGGGGAGGAGGGGTAAAAGAAGACAGAGCTTAATTAACCAGACTGACAGGCTCCATAGATCTCTCAAGTGTTTAAATTAAGGATTGCAAGTTCTTGAAACTTGACAAGGCAGGCAGGATTGTCACTGCTGCTGTCTGAAGCAGAGGTAAGTACAGATTAGGCTTGTCCTATCTCTATCATAAGCATTTTTCCAGGATCTAAGAACTTCACACTGTGGACAGACTTGAAGGTTTTCTTCCGTACTGAAAAATTAAAGTCATAATTAAATTCTCACCCTTTCCAAAATAAAGATTGTTCGCTTGCCATAATAATTTGTAATTGGACAATGCTGCATCATTACTGTATTAAACATATAAACACACAGAAATCTATCCTTTTATTAAAGAGAAATACTCATTTGTACTGCACACCGGCTCTCAGGTTGAGTGTATTCACATCACACATAGATTGATGTACATCGAATCACTGGACGTAGTGCTTAGGGGCTAGTGAATGTTATTAGCTCCCACCCACCTGGTCAGAGCTTTCCTGTGGAATGAGATGTATCCTTCCAGTGATTTATTTTCTCTGTGTGCATATATTCACAAGCATAAATATATACATATGCTTGGAGCATGTTCCACTACATTTGACATCTGGCAACTCTCCATTAGGAGACTTTCGATGCTTCCAATGAGTAATAAAATGGAATTACAAGAAGGGGGTGAGGGTCGGGAGTAAATAATGCAAATTATGGCCCACGAGTCTCTTTCTCTGAATTTAGGCACGTATCGAGCACAGATCTTCTGTAAAACATCTAATTCTAATCTTTAACCAACTCCTGCTTACATACTGATTTCTGGAGGATCAAAGACATTTGGATATTAGAGATACTCTTCTCAGATGTTTGTGTGTTGATACCTCCTTGCCGAGGAAGCTTCTTCCAAGCTTACATGAAACAATGGCCTAAGCACATTAAACATTTGAGGTGTTTACAAAATGGGCACATACTTTATTCTGAAAAAGAAAAAAGAATCTTTATTTTTTTTTAACAGGAAAAATGTTTTGGCTCTCTCGGTCACCTGGCTGAAGAATAAAAAAAAAGGAAGAGGGGAAAAAAAAGTTACTGTGTGCAGTTAATATCGAACAGCAGCCATCTCCAGATGATCCCCGCTGCATCCAATTTCTGCCAAAATGCTTTCTGTTAAACCTCCATCAAACAGACACACGGCGCACAAAAGAAAACCTCATCACCAAGGGAAACTAATCCACTGGTGCGCAATGTAAGCCTGTCAACTTTTTATTATAAGAAGTCATCACTCATTTCAGTGAAGATTAAAAGTATGACTAAATTGAGAAAATCCTCTTAGCCATTTGGAATTTTAATAGAGGAGAAAAGGGGGTGAGTAAAATTTAGACTCTAGAGGTGTGTGTGTGTATGTATGGGAGGTTGGGGGCATGTATATAAAAATACACACAGCGTATACATGCCTATGTGCTTATGCACAAACATCAACACTTGTATATACATGTCATTTGGATGAACATTGGCAATTATGTATACAACTTCAGCCCCCCTAAAAAGGAAAAGCTACCAAAAATTCATACATAAACATGTAGGCTTGTAGTAGGTTTTCTCAGTTACCACAGACAAACAGTTTCTGATTCAGAGGAGCTTAAGAGATAAGAATGGAAAATGAGTCCTCACAGCTTTAATTACATCGCCACTGGCAACAAGGTGTTACAGTGGCAGAATGACAATTGCTTTTACTGAGTATAGACTCAGGGTCAATATGCTATTTCATCCTAGCACGCCAGAGCCGATGAGCACCACGTCGTTTCTATATTGGCCTTGCAATGCTGCATCCCTGCAGGTAAAGTTAGTTTGATGTGCAATTAGAATTACGGGAGACGTATGCATCTGTTGTTAACTGAAGTTGGGTTTCTCAAATTATCTTGAACGCGGTGTGTTTCACTCCAGCTGTCATCGAAAACATGGGTAATCTTTTGCATTTAAAGACCATAATCATCTTCCCATCCCAAAGATTTCACCTGTGTTAAAGCACAAGTCTTTCTCCAGTCAGTCTGAAGTTTGAGGATGATCTGCTCTTATCCCTGAAGTTCTACGTTACCCTTTTAAAATGCACAGGGAACTTGAAATGAGGGTAACTCCTGCAACACCTAGGTATATTTTTTCTCCTCTGATTTTTCACAATATAGTATTACGGTTACACAGGTTCTGTATTTGG